>NC_134407.1:79444690-79599690 GCF_038048845.1 Mixophyes fleayi
GGAGCTTTCTAAATTTTATGTCCCCATATTTTTTCTGATAGGGCATCCAACATTCCAGGATCCAGATAAGCAGTAAATGAGTTAAGAAACCAGCACTCACAAGTGGTTAAAGTGACAAGAACAGGTAGGAGAGAACAGGACAGTCTGCCAATTACACTACATCTGGTGGGACAGTCCCGAATTTGGGTGACTGTCTCACTTTGAACATTTGGAAGGTATGTACTGCTTCACACTGTACTACTTGTGAAAGCAGAGCTCCTTGCACCTAACTGTAGTGCACCACAGTATTGCCTGTGTATTTATCTAAAATGAGAACCATGTTACATCATAGGGGGTTACCCTGTCTAAAGTGCCCAGGCTCCCCAGAGCCTTAATCCAGCTCTGGGCCTGGGCATAAAAATATATATATGGATTAAGCAATACTAAAATAGCATCTTTTTCGGATCCAGGTCAAGAGTAGACAATATAAGATATCGTTGTTTGCAGATGATGTCCTTCTCACATTATCATCACCTCAAACTTCTCTTCCCAATTTATTCATGGAATTACAAAATTTCGGCTTTCTTTCCGGATACAAAGTAAATAACTCCAAATCAGAAACGCTTGCGCTACATCTCTCACCTCCCATAAAGAAAGTCCTAGAGCTTAATTTTGAGTTTCAGTGGCGACCCAAAGCAATCCGCTATCTGGGAGTCTATATAACAAACTCCTACGAAAATTTGTTTCAAGCTAATTTCCCCCCTTTGTTGTCTACAATAAAACGTGACCTATCGACCTGGGGTTCTCTTTACATCTCGTGGTTCGGAAGGATCAACGCCATCAAAATGAATGTCTTACCCAGACTTTTATATTTATTTCAGACCCTTCCGGTTAAAGTCCCTGACTCTTTCTTGGGCTCCATCCAATCTATATGCGGTGAGTTTGTATGGCCCAGACGCAGGGTCGGACTGGCCCGCCGGGGGACCGGTCTATCCCCCGGTAGGCCCCGACCCTGATCGCTCCCCTCTTCGTTGGTGGGGGAGCGAGTAACTGAAGACAAAAAAAACAAAAAAAACCTTGCGTGTCTGCGGCGCTGGCTCCGTGCGCACTGAATGCCGGGCGTGACGTCATCACGCCCGACATTCAGTGAGGAGCGCCGCAGACAGAAGACAGAAGACAGAAGAGAATAAAGAATCAGATAGAAAAGGTAAGTGAGGGAATGGAAGAAAGAAGAGAGCATGAAGGCAGAGCATGAAGGCAGAGCATGAAGGCAGAGCGTGAAGGGGAGCATGAAGGGGGAGCATGAAGGGGGAGCATGATGGCAGAGCATGAAGGGGGAGCATGAAGGCAGAGTGGAGGGGGAGCATGATGGCAGAGTATGAAGGCAGAATGAAGGGGGAGCATGAAGGCAGAGCATGAAGACAGAGTGGAGGGGTAGCATGAAGGGGGAGCATGAAGGGGGAGCATGAAGGGGGAGCATGAAGGCAGAGTATGATGGCAGAGTGGAGGGGGAGCATGAAGGCAGAGCATGAAGGCAGAGTGGAGGGGGAGCATGATGGCAGAGCATGAAGGGGGAGCATGATGGGAGAGCATGATGGCAGAGTGAAGGGGGAGCATGATGGCAGAGTGGAGGGGGAGCATGATGGCAGAGCATGAAGGGGGAGCATGATGGGAGAGCATGAAGGCAGAGTGAAGGGGGAGCATGATGGCAGAGTGGAGGGGGAGCGTGAAGGGGGAGCATGAAGGGGGAGCATGATGGCAGAGTGAAGGGGGAGCATGATGGCAGAGTGGAGGGGGAGCATGATGGCAGAGTGGAGGGGGAGCATGATGGCAGAGTGGAGGGGGAGCATGATGGCAGAGTGGAGGGGGAGCATGAAGGCAGAGTGGAGGGGGAGCATGAAGGCAGTGTGGAGGGGGAGCATGAAGGCAGAGTGGAGGGGGAGCATGAAGGCAGAGTGGAGGGGGAGCATGAAGGCAGAGTGAAGGGGGAGCATGATGGCAGAGTTAAGGGGGGCCAGGAGAAGGGGGAAACAAAAGCAGCATGACACAGGGTGATGAAGGGGGGGCAAAAACAGCATGGAGGGCGCAGTCTGATCATAAGGAGGCCCAGCATGGTGATTAAGGGGCACAGTAATGTGTGTGTGATGGCACAGCGGGCTTGTGGCAATGTAAAGTGTGTGTGGTAGGTGGTAGCTAAATAATGGGTGCTATTTTCTTTGTAGGGTGAAGGTGGGGCAATTTAATTTAAGATGGGGTGGTTTGGGGGCTTTTAATTAAATGTGAATATGAATTATTTAATGGCAGTGACGGTTGCGGGAAATAGGTATATTTATTATACGTATTATACATAAATGCGATTTATTGCAGGGGCTGTCTGGGGGGAGGGAAATAGGTTTATTAAATGGGAATACTATAACTTTAATGTTGGGGCTGGAGGAAGGCCTAAGTATTAATTGTTGGTCCTATTGATTTAATGCCAGGGCTGGTTGGAATCTTCTAAATGTACCCATTATTTTTTCCAAATAGGGCCCTCAACATTCCAAGATCCAGACAAGCAGCAACTAAAGAAACCAGCAGCTGCAGGTGGTAAAAGTGACAACAACAGGTAGGACAGTCTGTCAAAAATTCTGAGTCTAGTGCAGGCTTGGCTAACCTGTGGCACTCCAGGTGTTGTGAAACTACAAGTCTCAGCACACCCTTCCAGCAATAAGCTGCTATATATTGGCAAAGCATGCTGGGGCTTGTAGTTTCACAACACCTGGAGTGCCACAGGTTAGCCAAGCCTGGTCTAGTGGGACAATCCCGATTTATGGTGACTGTTCTGTCCAATCTAAGGGGCAGGTCAGACTGTGTACTCTTTATACACACACTGCATTCTTTATATACTACACTATGGTGCTAGCTGTCCTTCGTGGGCTGACCACTCCCCCTCTAGCGTCTAGTCTCGCCTCTATGATGACTGGCCACACCCCCTCTGGTGGGCCCCTAGCATTGCAGTTCCCCGGTGGGCCCTTCATGCCCCAGTCCGACACTGCCCAGACGCAGCAAACTTTGTCTAGCTAAATCTAAATATAATGGTGGCCTGGGTCTCCCCCTGTTTAACAAATATTACCAAGCTACACAATTGACTCATCTCATTTCTTGGCTCTCGCCACTGGGAACCAAGAGGTGGGTGGATATCGAAGATTTGTTGTCTCCAGATATAGGAGTTCGCTTTCTACCTTGGATTCCTAGGAGCGTCAGACCAGCCTTAGTCCTTGTTACGCCCTCCATCCGTTTTACACTGGAGGTTTGGGACAAATTGAACAAAAAATATACACTAGCCCCATATCCTTAGCCTCTCACCCAGCTGTGGAGACACCCTGGTTTCCCACAGGGGTGCATCAATGCTTTTGCTTACCCTTGGAGGAATGTAGGAATAGACCGTTTTCTTCATTTGATGGGAGAGCATGCTCCACGCTCTTTCACAGACCTGAGTGAGAAACATGCACTTCCAAACAACCTTTACTTTTACTATATCCAAATTAAAAGCTTTATTCAAGCCCAGACTCATTCATCTAGGTTGCGGTTGCCAACACCCTTTGAGAGGCACTGTATTTATAGCCCGGGTCGCCGTGGCTATATATCGATCCTGTATAGTTCCCTCGTGTCCTCCTCATCTCCTCCTAAGGAACCGTTTGAGCAGGCTTGGGAACAGGATCTCGGAGTGACCCTAGACGAGGAGAGATGGTCGCTCATTCGTGAAAAAATCTCAAGGTCATCTATTAATACAGCTATCCATGAAAACTCATACAAGGTCTACACCAGATGGTATATGGTCCCTGAGAGGCTCCATGCTATCTTTCCCCAAACCTCAAATTTATGTTGGCGTGATTGCGGGGCGGTGGGCTCTTTTCTCCATGTTTGGTGGGATTGCCCTCTGGTGGCTAAATTCTGGGACGATGTTATATCTCTGGTCCGACAGGTCACCTCAATTAACGTGCCTAAGAATCTACTCTCGGTGCTCCTTTACCAACCTATCAAGGGCATTACTAAGACATCAGATAAGCTGATCCGACACATTTATAATGCAGCTAAGTTAAACATAGCTAGTGAATGGAAGAAGGCCTCACAACCTTCTAAAGAGGGAGTAATGAAAAGAACTTGGCACACGGCATCCATGGAATATATGACCAGTCTCCTCCATGACAAATATGGGATCCTTGGTATAGCTTTAACAACAGCACTATGCCAGGCCTCTCATAAGCCTAAGTTGCTTCACCCTCTTCTTCTCTCCTCAATCTCGGTAACTCTCTTTCTCCTATTCTCCTAGTGCTCCCTCTATCCACCTCTCCCCCTCTGTCCCTCCCCTCGTACCTCCCCAAAAAAACAAAAATTCATAGCAGTATGTTCTATTCACTAGATAAGTACATTGGTATAAGTTGCACCTCTGATGTTGGGGGAAAAAAAATTCTATCTCAATTGTCCACTTCGCAGATCTTTAACTCCCTCCTGGAATGTTCCGGGATGAGAAAGATGTATTTTTATTTTGTCTGTTACTTTCTTTTGCATTTCTCATTTTTCTTATCTGGTGTCCTTATATCTAGTAATAACGGTACCTGGACAAGATGTATGATTTGTACTGTTGTGCTGTATACATGTATCTGCTGTTATAAATAAAAAGTTAAAAAAAAAAAAAAAAAATAGCATCTTTTTCTATAGATAAATATATATTGTACCAAACACCACCCTTTAAGGATAAGCCCTTAACTATGGGCCAGTGCTGTGTGCTTGCCCCCTGGGCTAACGTCTGCCAGCCCTCCCCTGGACCAGATGGTTGTTTTTTATTAACCCTTTGTCACACACATTTCACGCAGGCTTAGGTGAGTGCTGATCGTGATAAACCTAATGATCTAATTGGTTACAGGTTACAGCAAGGGGTGAAGAATTCTAACAAAAAAGGTGCTCAGAACCTAGTCAAATGCACCTACAAATACAAAACAGTATACAGGTTATTTAAAGTACTCCTAATATTATGAATGTAAGTCAATGTTTCTATAGACACGATAAATAAACCTGAACCATAGTATAGCGGTTCCATAGTAACCTCTCATAGGTCTGTCAGATGCTGCTCAGATCGTAACTGATCACATTCACAAAAGAATGACATAGACTTCAAAGGGTCTTCTTACGAATCTATCGATTGGTTCTCAAATCGGGTCAGATAGTACCAGAATCGATCAGCATGGCCACCCACGATTCATATATAAGAAAATAAATAAGAAAATAAAGATATCTACATAGTGTAATTCCGTATCAAAAACTATATAACTTTTTATTAATGGCATTCAGATAAAATGTTGACGACCCGCATCCTTAGTTAAACAACATAATACCCATACCAGATATAAGATAATGATGAGCCTTGTATAGTCAATCAATGCTTGTACCCGGGATAAAGCAGAGAAGGCACGTGTTCCAGTATGTGGTTCAACAAATGACAGGTGCAGTCAGATCTCCACTCTCACACCGACGCGTTTCAGCTCACCTGGAGCCTAACTCACCTTGAGAAAGGCTCCAGGTGAGCTGAAACATGTCGGTGTGAGAGTTTCAGGTTCATTTATCGTGTCTATAGAGACATTGACTTACATTCATAATATTAGGAGTATTTTATTAGAGGAGCTTTATTTGCTGATTTTGATGACAGGATCATTTCTGGAAGGATTTACATCTTCAATAAGACTCCACTTGCTGACTTTGATGTGTACAATTTATTATTTTATTCATTATTTAATGTATTGAAGATCATTTGTCTTCTAAATTATTGATTGGCGCCTGTCAGTTTATCTATTATTTTTGTAATTTTATATACTTTAAGGTTACAGGTGTGACCTTATTGATTTAGCTACAAGCTGCCTTTCTAAGCGCCTGTTTGACTTAAGTGACACTTTATTTGTTTTTAGGTCATTTAAAGTATTCTCATGGCTTATACATAGTAGAGGCAACTATTTTGAGGGCTGAACCAATATTCATGAGAATGCAGCTTGTCAATTCCCTGGGAACTACTGACATAATTGAGACATGAAATGACTGATTCCATCCTATTAGACTGGCCTGAGCTTGTGAAAGCTCAAAGCCCACATGAACACAAAGGTAGGGGGGCTGAAAACAAGGGTTGCAACTGGCCTTTATTTGGTCATGGTATATTTTTATAAAATACCTTTGTTTTATTTATTAACATTTTTTTGTTTTGAAATGGTGTATAAGGGGGTACAGAAAGAGAAAAGTTGACAGGTAGGGAAAAACCAATGTGCAGAGGGAGGGGATGCAGATTGCAGCAGATAACAGTTCTACAAAGTTCATTCTATTTCCAGAATATATAATAGTTATTGTGAGGAAACCACCCTTAGCTGGGATGGTGGTTACCCTCTGTGGGATTCAACTCACTCGGGAAGACCAGAGTATATCTAAAATAAGACTTTATTACGACAGCACAACAATATAAATCATTCACAGGGTACAGAGTAATTGGTAGCGTGTACACAGAAGCAGCCTCTTGCAGTCAACACTCCAAAGTAATAATCTCAGTATCTTTCAGAGCTGTATCCTCCCGCAGTAGTACTACTACTATTTAGCTACACAGTTACTATGTCGCCCAGCCTGGGATACTGGCTAACACAGACCCTGTCCTGGTAGGGTTTCCTCTGGCGGCACTACAGTGCCTGGTCCAGGCTCCTTTTTGCTGATGTCTTGTATACCAGGATCCTTTAAGCTAGAATAGCCTCTATTGGCATTCTGCCCTCCTTATATTTCTGGCACTTTACACAGGGATTAGGGTCAAATGTCTCAATGCTCCCTTTTTCAGCAAGGGTCTGTCGAAGTCGTATAATTGGATAAACGAAAGTATATTGGTTAATATTGTTTTATCGTGCGATTGCGATCAGTATGCCACGTGTTACGTGGCATAGCGCAATCACGCTGTAAAATACGCATGCACACACTCGCACTCTAACATTTAGTTATTTATATATTTCATATTATAATGGTTCCATTCCCCAGTGATTTATGAGCAGATAGTATTTAGTTTATAGTTATACATATATTTTAATGTTATATAGGTACACTTTAGTGATATTTAAGGTTCAAGTTACAGGAAACATGTCATATCATTTTAATCCCCTATTCATCAGCAGTTGTCCGATTCATTCGCCGAAGAGATCGCACATTGCATACTCTAGTTAGCGATGTTAGGTAATAAATGTTCAAACTGTTACTGCCTGTGTATTGTGAATAGATTAGCTTAAACTGGTTTCTGGGCGGGAGAATCATCTGGAATGTTGACCCTCACCCTCGGAGGGGGTTGTTTGAACTAGCCTATGACCTGTTTACACTGGACCCTCCTGAAGCCTGGACCTATAGAAACAAGCCACGTCATCTGCATTGTTTTCTCTGTAACACTGAGTGTATATAATATAGCTTTGCTGGCACTGGCTTTAGTCATACTCTGACCACAGTATTCTGGAGTGAAGTACTGTAAGCTAGTACCAGTGGAGCACAGTGGCGGTATGTATATATCTTTTGGTATCGGCTGTACTGTATAATAATTATGTATTGAATTGCTAAAACTTTTGCATCTGCTAAATAAATCACTTTGTGCTTTGGAAACACAAATCGCTTAGACAATGCTTATTGGAAAATGATGAAATTACTTTAATAGGTCTAGCAATGGACATCTATATTATTTAACTATTAGACACACTGGGCCTGATTCCTTAAGGAAAGTAAAGCAAAAAATTATGTAACTTTAAACCTTGGCAAAACCATGTTTCATGGGAGGGGGAGGTAAATTTAAAATGTGAGGACAGATTTATAATTGCGGTAGAGCATATCCTAGATCAAATTTTAATGTCAGTGTAAAAATAAAGCAATCAAGTATTTGTGTACTACATGAAAAAACAGTCAGTATTTTCCTTACGTCCAAAACAATAAACTTGCACCCCTTGCCAGACTTGGCGCTACCATTAGGCAGTTTTAGGCAGCTGCCTAGGGCGCCGGGCTTTGGGGGGCACCACCTCCACGATGAAGAGACATAAGGGGCACCTCATATGTTTAATAGAAAGCTGCAGACTTGACAGCTACACTGACAGAACAGCAGGGATGGTCCTTCCTGCTGCTCTGTCTCTCGGTCTCAGGTCATGTGACTGCTGCAGTCACATGTTACTCAGTGGAGGCAGACTGATGGAAACGTTCCTGTTATCTGCACTGCAAGTCATGTAAGAAGAAAGGGTAATCCCCAATTTAGTCTATTGTACAAGAGATCACAGGTATATGTTCTTTTTTTTCTTCCTTTCATTTTCTTTATTTGACAGGGTGTTGCAAGCAATGACCTGCAATCATTTCACATACATAAAAAAGTCATTTATGTAAATATATACACAAATAACATATTTAAAGGGTTCACCAAACAAACATTCTATTTTTCTTTAATGTCATGTGTGTGGCGGGTATTTAAAGTAAAAAAAAAAAAATCTTTGTGGCCATCTTGATCACTTTTTCAGCTGTCATTTATTTGATCTGCCTTTGATTCAATTGTGCAATTATCAAATGACACTCACATCTCACAACAGAGAAATCAGACTCATACCACTAACTTTCAGCAAGTAAAATATCTAAATAGTAAATCAAATCTATTTTTTTCAGATTTAAAATGTGAACAGAAAGAGTGCAATGTGTAGTGGGTAAAGAGGTGAATGGAAGTTGGTTTTAATGTGTAGTAACTCTGGTGACTAATCATGCAAAAAGAAGATGTATGAAGATCTGAAAAGAGAGGTGTGACTGATTAACAGCTATGGTGCTCTAGGGGACTTAAATTAGGACAGAATGATTTGTGTACAATAAGACACGTGAATACTGCAAAAATGTCAGCTGTGCACTCTAGCGGCGTATTAGTATTTATAAGGGCAGCAATGCTGCAACACAGGATGAGGTGTGCGGAGTGGCAATACCAATGAAACATAACAGGCATTTATGTATGAGAGCATGCAAGAAGATGGGGATAACTAGAGAATGGAATAGTCTAAAAAGAAGAGTTTTATAAAAATTACACTTTTTGAAACACTCTAAAGTGCATAAAATGTCACTCATATTAAGGAAATGAATTAAGTGGAGACAAAAAAAAAAGAGAAGGATGGTAGACTGAAACATTGCCTAGGGCGTCGCAAAGCATTGCACCGGCCCTGCCCCTTGCATTACAACATGGTTTTGCCAAGGTTCAGAGTTTCTAATTTTTTGTCTTTACTTTCCTTAATAAATCAGTCCCACTATCTCTGTTACCTTGATTATACAATGGAATGGCTTGACTGAATTAGCTATTTGGATACACTTATCAAAGGATTACAATATTACATCAGGGATGGACACTTCAGGCTTGCATGAAACATTAAGACATTTCACCCATTGTATCTGCAGTGTTACACAATCTCTGGGAGTCTGTGATGCTTTTTGATACAATCACATTTATATTAATACATATCAATACATTTCCCCAATGCCATTTCAGCCAGTATAGTACTGTGGATGCACATTGCCTATAGTCTAGAAGTTCTAACCTAATTATCTCTGAGATTACTTGTTGACCTAGCTAAGTAACTTGGGCTGCCAGGTAGCTAGCTACCTTAACAGTCACTTAGACATTGTTCTGATTACAACCCAGATCTAATCCACACTTCATAACAATGGAAATTTGAGATAAATGGTAATTACCTCAGCTAACACAATTAAAATGTCTTCTACTGTCCTGTTATTTTCACACAATATCTAGTATTCTTTATATTTCTAATACATACAATATAGCAAAGGCAAAATGTACCTAATAACATGAAATAACAATACACATAATACACAGATGCTCTGGTGTATATACTTAGACTAGGTCAAGGATTAAAAAGTATATTAGAATGTTTGAAAAAGAGGGATAGGCTGCGCTTCCTCCAAATATATGAAGCAGCCAAATGCGAACCTGAGAGTGTATGGGGGACCCCTAAACTCCCAACAATGTTAGATACGTATAAAAATAGT
The DNA here is from genome assembly GCF_038048845.1 of Mixophyes fleayi. Classification (NCBI taxonomy): domain Eukaryota; kingdom Metazoa; phylum Chordata; class Amphibia; order Anura; family Limnodynastidae; genus Mixophyes; species Mixophyes fleayi. The sequence continues at coordinate 79,454,726 of NC_134407.1, forward strand.
CAGGTTCTGGGCGCTTGTAAAGGAAATATATATCAATTTAATATGGATAGGTCCACAATACGCTCCGGCCGGAACGAGACAGCTTAGAAGTGTTAAACAATTAACATGCATCAATTGACACTGCCGAAAACAATGATAATGGTAAAAAACACTACAAACTCAGTGTGATTGCAAATATGGTTAGAGTGCACTTGCAAGCTACTAAAATATGAAATGACAATTGATATGAACCGCAAAAAGAAAATGTAAGGAAATATAATGTCCAGAGTTGTAAAATAAAAATGTTGGTGATGATGAAAAATGCAAGCAAAAATGAAATTGGTAGCCGTTACTCACATGAAGCAGGGATGTCTGGCTGTCTATAATGCAGACAGGCACTTAATAGCAGTCCCAGAGTCTGTGCTGATGAGGTTAGAACCTGACTATTTTTATACGTATTTAAAAAGTATATTAAACTGTGAGAAACGGGTGATGAATAAAAAGTCCTCAGTCCAGTGGGACCCCATTTCTTAACAGTTATAAATGTAAGTAAATAATGAGCACTTCCAATAAAGATAAATATCAAACAAAATAGAGCCATGTAGTAAGATACAGCAGTCGGTAAGGAATTTAGGACAGTAACAGTAGAGATGGAAGGAATGAAGATAGATTATCTATCTATGACCTGCCAGGTGTTGTTCAGTTAGCTCTGTGCTAAAGTCACACCAAGGGCTAGATTTACTATCAGGCGTGATGCATGGCGGCTTCAAACCGCCATGCATCGCGGCGGTTTTCCGGCGTGTTTGCATTGCAAACAGCCGGATTTACTAATGGGCGCATTTCAGCTTCAATTTGAAGCCGCCGGCGATGTAACGGCGGGATGTAATGCTCAAAGCCGCCGGCGGCTTTGAATAGAACATGGCGCTTTTGCTTTAAATGACGGCGCTTTTGTGTAAAGGCGGTTTTTTTGAAAATTACACCTGTCTCCTGGCCTGTTACTATTGGCTATTTTCAAACTCAGGAGATTTGACATCACAAGCCCTATATAAACCACTGGCCTGACACTTTTTTCTCTGATAGGGTTTAGAGGAGTTTTGTGAGAGGAGTTTGGAGGATAGTGGTTTGCTGAGAGTTGGTGTTTGGTGGATTGGTGGAGCGATATCTGATTGAAGTGTGAGTAGTCCTGTGGTTTTTTCCTGTTTTGTACATTTATTTTCTCATTTATTTTCTGTCTTGTATTTTTTGTATTTGACTTGTCCTCTGTCTGTGTTACTTGTGTGTGACTGTGTGGAGAGTGTGTCTGTAGGTAGTGTAGTTTGTTCTTTGTGTTTGTAAGTCCTTCAGTGTTTTGTGTTTTTCTGTCTTCTGGGTAAAAATGTCCAGAGATAGGAGGGGAGCAGAGGCTGAGGAGAGGGAGATGGAGGTTGAGGGGTCAGAGGAGGGAGAGGGAGAGGTTGAGGAGACAGGACAGAGCAGGAAGACCAAGACAGGGAGGAATGTGCGCTTCTCACATGATGAGAATTGTGTGTTGGTGCACAATATCATTCCCTGCTACGAGGTGATCTTGGGGAACCTGGCAGCCCGGACTCCGCTAAGGCGGCGCCACCAATTGTGGGGGAGAGTGTGCGACGCTGTTAACGCGGTGGGCCCACTAAAGAGGACAGTGGCGCACTGCCGCAAGAGATTTTCGGACATTAAGAGGAGGTTGAAGGAAAAAATGGCCCAGGAAAGGAGGTCCACAAGACGCACGGGTGGTGGCCCCCCTCTTCGCGTTGAATATACCAGCTATGAGGAGGAGCTGCGGCAGATAATGCCCCGTGAAATAGTGGAGGGAATTAATGTGCAAGACACAGATTCGCCCTCGTTTGCCCAAGGAGTTGGTGAGTGATTTGTCCTTTTTAAGCTAACAATATTGAAAATGTTTTTTTATTGTAAAAGTGTCTTTTTTACTCAATCAGTATGTAAAGGGCAATAATTTTGTTTATAACTGTTTTTTAATGTGCAAACACATGTCTTCCAAAGATTTATTATTTGTAAAAGGCTTTTTGCTGCAAATACATTGTATGCTTTTTCTAATACATCCAGATTCACCTGGACCACAGTTGAGTCCCATTCCTACAGCTACACCTCCACCTTCAGTCAGAGATTCGGCCACAGAAGAGCAAGCAGGTGTGTGATTTATGTTTTTGTGCTAAATAATGGAGTTAATTGTTTTTCTGTGGAAATGTTGCTGGCAAAATTTTTTTTATTAAAATATGGTGTGCTATGCGACCTTAGGGCTACATTTACTAAACTGAGATGTTGGCTAGAGCAACCAATCTGAATATACCTTTACTTTATTTATTGCATTCTACAAAAAGAGAGCTCAAATCTGATTGGTTGCTATAGGCAACGTCTTCACTTTTTTACACACGCAGTTAAGTCAAAATACCCAGCATGTACTACACAGAGGGAGGACTGAAATAGGATTTGTGTACCCCAAGGCACGGTCTAGCCAGATATTGCGTAATAAATCACAATATTTGTAGGTTACAAATACTATGCTTTTTTAGCCCCCTCAACCATACATAGTTCATATGATACTGGGTATTAAAAGGATAATATGTGCATCCTTAAGCAGGTAGCATAGGACAATAAATCATTAATGCAAAAATTGTGAAACAATCTGTAGTTTGTAAAGATTATTCTTTCCTATCAAGTGTTCAGAATGCAATATACAAACATATTATATCCTATATACTTACCGTCATTTTCATACACAGGGCCCTCTTCATACCAGGCACCTCAGGTGGAGTCCCTCCAAATGTCCCCTGAGCCAGATGAGCAAACCATAATCACCCTGGAAACAGTGGATGCCCCTGTGTCTGGTTTCCAGGATGTTGCACCTGGCCCTGCTGAAGCCCCAGCACACCAGCAGCCGGCACCTCAGAGTATGGACCCAGCCCGTGAAATGGCGCAGTCTATTGGTGCTTTCCAGCAGCAGCAATCAGTCTTCATGGAGAGCCAAACTCACAACATTTCCCAAATTGCGGCCCAGTTGAGGCGGATACACCGCACAAATAGCCAAATTCCTGCTGCAATCAATCGTCTGGCTAATGCCTGGGAGCAATCCAATCTGCAGATGGCCCAAATGACTGGGGCTGTGGAGGCATTAAATTCCTCCGTTCGCGAGGGGAATGCGAACCTGACCCGGCTGGCAGGCCAACTGCAGCAAGAACTCATTGCCCGCTTGCCTGCACCCTTTTCCTCGGCCACCACAAGTACCGCTAGTACGCCAAGCAGATCGGCACAGAGTACTCCTCCAAGGAGAGGTGCTCGCACCAGGGGTGGGCCAGGGAGAGGACAGAGTGGGGCAAAACATAGCGATATGCAAGCAAAAAGGCGTCGCTAGCGCTAACACATGACTATTGCCTCATGCTTTTTTTACTTTGTATAAGCATTATCCTTTATTATTTATTGTGTTGTACTGCAATAAATGCAGTTAAATTTCTATGGTGTCAGTGTTTATTTTCTGCTAATTAAACAAGAGTATAGTGATGTTTTAAAAAACTAGGCACTCAAATCATTTACACATTGCCCTCTGACTGTCACAAACATTGCACTCACATCAAACACATTTTAGAGAAATAAATGTTTTTCCTATTGTGTAGTAGTTTGTAATGAGACGGACTCTAATCTGCCTTCCGCCCTCTGTGCTCTGCACATCACCAGATGTGACACAGACCCCTTCTGCTTCAGTGTGTACTGCACTAATCGGTGGGGTAAATTGATGTAATGCTAGATTATGTATAAAACAGCCAGCCAGGATAATATCAGACCCCTTTTCAGGTGCATACATAACCACCCCACCAGATTATTCTAGTAAGCTGAACCTGGTTTACCAAAGTACAAATGTACGCTATAACACACCTCTACTAGTGGGTTTGTGCCTGAATTTGTGCTGTGCAGATGTGTGAGGATGCAGCAGAGGAGTCATCAGCCAGAAACCCATTCTTTATTGAGTACAGTTAAAATTGCTTTTACACTCTGTTAAGGGATTTGTTGCAATATTAAACAAATGTTGAACTTAGTAAAAAAATTGCATCGTGGGAAAACAGAAGAGAAAAAGAAACCCAAATTACACTGCCATTACAAGACACTGGCCTTTTAACATATACAATCCCAAAGGGACAAACTTTGCACATGAAATGGCCCTTTCCCTTCTGTTCAGATTGACCAAATACCTCAAACAGCACACTGTTTGAACAATCTCGCCGCTCACAAGCAGCGCTTTCATTTTGGTCTTTTGAATGGCGGTTTTCCGGCGCCTTTATAAACCCCCTAATAGTAAATCCGGCTGTTTGTATGTGGAGCATTGTTGAAACCGTCACGGCGCTTTATACAGAGGCGGGTTTGAAAACATCATTTCTGGCCGTTTGGATGGCGGGTTTAGCGTTAGTAAATCCGGCGATGGCTAAACCGCCGGCAAACCCGCCGAAAGTCGGCGGCTTTACAAACACGCCTGATAGTAAATCTAGCCCCAAAGGTTTTATTAAGAGGGAGGAGGCAGAAGTTGAATATTTGCAATCAATAGTCTCCATTTCAATGATATTTTGCACTGTAGCTAGAATTTTAGATAAGTGGTAAATATATGGGCCTTTCCAGTGCTGGGCACAATGATCGTTTTTAATTACTAGTAGAATACATGTATTTTTTTGCTATGGGCATAGTAGATGTTGGGGGCAGAAACCTCTGCAGACAAAGAACATACTGCCTAACAGTTATCCAGACAATATCTGCACAAACCACACCCCAATTCACCCAAAACTAACCCTAAGCCATTCAACAGTGCCCACCTTTTGATGAAACCCCGCCCACTTTACTGTAAATCCTGACCATTTGGGGAGGGGGGGGGGGGGGTGGTGTGGGGGTAGATGAATGGAAAATGTGGCCTTACATGTAGGGAAGTTAAATCTGGGCCTGTAGTGAGATTTAAAAATTATTTGGGATATTGGTCACAAGTTTGTTTTGGGCATAACAATTTTCAAATCTCTTTTTTTAGATTCACTCTACAATATAACATATAACATACAGGTGTCGGGCACTCCGTCAGTGTGTCATGATAGAAGACACTGCACGGAGCCAAAGCAATGAATACAAATAAGACAGAGGCACTAAATAAATTAATAGACAAATATCTGATGCATTAAAGATTGTTTATTATAGTATCAGCAACGCTTCAGGCTGTCCTGACTTCTAATCAAGCAAAACAGCAGCAATATGAAAACATACAAAAATCAAGCTATTAAAATGTGATCTGGATGTTCAAAATAGGAGTTATGCACATCATTAAATCCATACTGTGTATGGGATTGGTGCATTTTAATCATTTGTTGAAGTCTGGTACAATGATTTCACCAGAAATTGAATCCCCTTAAATCAGAATACGTTAAAAACTATGCCCAATACTACAGCACACAAATCAGATTTTTGTCTATATGCAGCTAGAATGAATGTAAAGTGAAGTGAAATGGCAATTAAAAGAAGATTCTTTCTTTTGGGCCCTGAGCCCTTACACTGCTGTACACCACAGCAATTCTCTAGTTTTTGCAGATTTTATTCCATATGGCAATGCATGAGTTAAGGAAGATACATTTGTTTTTAGTGCCTCAGAAAGATGGATAGTGGATCAAAGAGCTTTACATAAAGTGTATGATTATATGTAGTTTGGAAACTACCAGATAAAATTGGATTATGAATTACACAGGATAATACTTCTGCTACAAACCAAGGAACAGACAGATCTATCATAATTCACATATATATCTGACATGCTTAAAGTATATAATGTAAATATAGTTCACAATGAATGGCAAGAACTGACATTGTGTCATTCGGTGCTAGATGCAAATTTAATATTTATATTGAAATATTAAAAGCATGTTGATTGAAGTTTGAACTCATATGTCTCTATCTACCTTTTCTCAACAAGACATAAGGCTCAGCTACTTTTTTTTTACAGAAGTATACAGATGGACTGGCCCAGGGCAAGCAACTTGTGGGAGCCCCCTGCCACATTAATTATTTAATTAATTAACTTCCTTACTGAAGCCATGGGAACTACGCACAGTGGTACTTACTGGGGGAAAAAAACACATGCTAAAAATTATTACTGGGTATGTTTTTTCATATTTTAGCATTGCCTTGGAATATGGCATAAAACTTCTCTCTGGATTTTCCCACTACAGAGAGCTGACACCCTTAGAAAGTCTTCAGTGACTCTTTGATGTCAAACTGTAATTACAACCTAATTTAATCAGAGATACTGTAAGTCAAACAATTACTGCATACATTTAGCATTATAAAAGCCAAGCCTATCTGAGAAGGGAATTATTTAAGAACATAAAGACAGAACAGTATTACATGTTTAATATGACAAAAAGTCACAATGCTTATTAACTAAAAATAGTGATAACAAACTGGGATGCAGAAAATATACTTATCAGAAACATAGCACACTCCTCTACTTTTTGCATAATCTGTTGACGGTGAAGGTTAGAAGGTATAGACACTTCCTCAGTAAACAACTGAGCACCAATAACTGACAACATCTAAAATCATTTCAGCATTTTTTACATCTAGCTCTTTTTTACCCAACTCTCTTGTAAAACATAGCAGATATTGAATAATAAGTGCACTAAACAGGGTATGACTACACACGCATATATACATAGGAAATATAATTATGATGTTATATGGATACCATGGATAAATACATTGGGCCTGATTCATTAAGGAAAGTAAAGCACCTTGGTAAAACCATGTTCCATTGAAGGGGGAGGCAAATTTATAATGTAATGGTAGTGTTATGTATCTCTAGTCGCTATCCAATGTAAATTGTCTACTTCAAATTGTGTGGTTCCAACTAACAATGCGGTTTAATAGCAAACAGTAGCAAAGTAACAATTCAATAAAATAAGTACAACCGATTACATACGTAGGCGCCCTGGGTCCAGCATACAGTCCTGAAGTCTGTGGTCAAGAAGACTGACTGTTGGCCCCAGAGCTCCTGCTTATATACAGTTGGTGATACATTGAAAACAATAGAAATTATTTGGCGTGTTTCCAATGTTTCAGGCTTCAGTACAGTCCAGTATAATGTAGGTCATTGGTCAGTTCAAACGATGCCCTCCCAGGGTGGGGGTTAGCTCTACAACAGATGCATACTAATCTTTCCGCTGAAAGCTGGTTCAAACTGGTCTATTTGTATTACACACACAATACCATTCTGATCATTTATTCCCTATAATCCATAACTTGCATATGCAAGGTGCGATCTCTTAAGCGATAGAATCGGACGTCTGAGGATAAATAGGGGACTAGAATGATACCAGACATGATATGTTTCCTGTATCCTGAACCTTAGATCTCACTAAAGTGTATGCAACATTATTATGTTTAACTATAAGTTCTGCTACATTCGATTATAAATGACTATGTGTTGGAACTATTTTTAAGGTGAACTAATTACAAGTGAATGTAAATGTGTGTACAAGTGTTCGCACATGTTTGTGGTTAAATACGCTCTTCCCCACCGTAGCGTGTTATTCGCATATTTTCAGACAAAGACAATCAGATTGATAGATATTAATTTGAAATGATTATATCCAATTATTTGACTTTGACAGTAGATTTATAGTTGGGGCTAGGCATGTTCTAGATCAACTTTAAGTTTCAGTGTACAAATAAAGCTATGAAGTATTTGTGTGCTATATGAAGAAACAGCCAGTATTTATCTTATGTACAAAATAATAAACTAATTTGGACCCCTTGTATTGCAACATGGTTTTGTCCAGGAGAAAACTTTTAATGAATCAGGCTTATTATCTCTATTGCTTCCTTATGGGGCTGGTATCTATCAATGACACATTTCATGTGGCTAGTTCCACTGGTTTTGTACAGTTTTTTCACCAAACATGGATTATGAAAAATATTGTTTTGATGTATTCTTCACTATAGATAACGTAGATGCTCTTGGAGGGGCCACAACAATTATGCTCTGTAACCAAAGAAATTTCCAAATATTTTAGCATCTGTGGGCTGTGCAAAAAGCCATAGCAGACTGACTGTCTGTGACGCCAAGCATCTCTGAATGAACAATCCAAGCTAGTTGACAAATAGCAGGCCTATGAATTATACAATATAATTAAACCACTTCTTTACTTATACACAGGGATGTTACATGTTATCTAAAACAGCTCATTGTTTGGGAAGGATCAGGACAATATTATTATATTATTTTTCCAATAATCCTGGTTAGGCCATAATCATGAAAATCATCATGTAGGGTCATACCTGTAGACTGTAAGCTGTCATGAGCAGGACCCTCTCTACATTCTGTTTCAAGTCTGCACCTTCTTCGTCAACCTTGTATGAATTGTTTATGTTTTATGTATGACTTGTATTTATTATGATTTGCTATATTGACTGTCTAGTGCTGTAGACTTATGTTGTGCCTTACCAATAAACAATGGTGATGATGATGATGATATTGATCTCATTATTATTTATCTTTATATAAAAAAAGCATAACAGGGCAGGCAACCGTCTGGCTTTAGGCAGGAACTGTGCAGCAAGAAAAATGTTGATATAATTTTAAAATTTAAATTTATATTTGTAGGAGGACACACGTGATAGTCCTATTTCAAGAGCTTGTGGAATGCATTTAGTTATTTACTCATTTCATGGCAGAATATTGAGTTTCGGAAAATTGTATGAATATCATATACATTGATTTGTTTGCTGATTAAAAGTGAAACATTCAATATACGTATTTTTAGTGTTAAATAGTTAATAGTTTAATTTCAATGTCCCCAGATAAACCATTCTTGTCTTTAGATGGATAGATCTGTGAACGATAATAACAATTTTAAGGCAGAACATCACTCCTACAGAAATGCAAATAGTTTTAGTAGTTCAAAATGAAAAAGATTTTCAATCAAAAGAATAATATATTAAAGCAAATGGATACTAAGAATACAAATGTAAAATTAAAAGATACAGAGAGATTTAACAATCAGCGTTTTTCCAAGCTTTACAAAATTACTTTAAATAGAGGGACACATATTTTATTTGTACATAAAGTAGATTTTCAAGTTATTTATTTATAGCTGTTCGCCAGGACTTTTTAATTAAATTAAACCAGTCAAGAAATAAAAAATAGATGCATATATCAATGCTATATTGATGATACAATATTGATTTTGGATGGAGCTTTTGAGGAGGTGGAAAGTTTGTGACTCAACTTAATATAAATGATTTAAATTTTACATTAACTTCTAAAGTTGACACTACCTCCATTGACTTTTTAGATCTAGTTTTAGAAATGAATAAGCTTGGTAAGATTGAAACCAAAACATATTCTAAGAAGTTTGATGCTAATAGTTTTGTGTCTTCAGATAACTACCATTTAGACCAATGGAAACAAAAAATTCCCAGTTTCTTTGACTTAGGACAAATTGTTGTTATTCACAAGTGTTTATTCAGCAATGTCATTTTTTTGAAACATAGGCTCATTGATAGAAGTTATAGTGAAAATATGTTAGAAAGTGCCATTGAAAAGGCCTCTAATGTTGATAGGAAAAATGTATTACAACCTAAAAAGATTAACAATGTTAAGACTAGTCAAAATTTTGAAAATAATGGTATTTTTGTTACTAGATATAATAACAACCATAGAAGTATTGAGCGAATGTATAAAAAACATTGGGATATTCTGCTGCTTGATGTTATTTTGGCTCCACATTTGCCTTCTAAACCAATGGTTATTTATAGAAGAGATAACAATTTTAAATCTATGCTAGCACCAAGCTTATTGAGAAAGGAGTCTTTACCTCCTTCCCGTTAGTCTCTTGTCTTGTCAACCATTGTCATATGCAGAAAATTGCTGCTTTCAGTGTCAATTGTGCAAAGTATGTAAATTTATGTTAAAAAAAAATGAGTTTTTTATAAAAAATGAAAAGAATATAAAATAAATAGCCATATTACATGTAATTCAACTTTTATTCTGTATATGGTTAAATGTAGTTGTAACTTGATTTATATAGGAAAAGTAAAAGGATATTAAAGATCAGAATAAATAAATTCACTTTGATGTAGCATTGGAACAGCCAGGATTGACAGATACGGAGTATACAGCTGATTTGATACCGGTAAGAGACTTTATGAATTTTTTCTGGTACTCTGCTATATTGTTATGTGTAGAATATATATTGGTGTCAAAACCATACTACACTATCCTCTGGTCTTTTCTTGTGTTTATATGTTCACATATTGTGATTGATGAGTCTGCATATATCTTATATCCAGTACGCAATATATCACCTACAGATTTTTGGGGTTTTGGTTCCCAGAAACATACTACACTATTAGGCGCCTTGTATTCCTTCTGTTTACTTCTCCAGATTCAACATTCGGGGTACTAACCGAAACTTCTGAAGGAAGGCTGCCACCTCGTATGGAGGAAGTGATTATGGTGTTCATGGACATATGCTAAGTGACTATCAATTTTGCACTGAGTGCCTTTGTTTACATCTAAATTTTTGAATATATATACATGCGTGTATGTATGTGTGTATATATTGTAACAAAAGGAGGCATTTAGCTGGCAATATGCAGAGAAAGCATGGAAGTAGAGTAAAACATTGGCACAGTTATGTACCTAGGTGGAGATTAAACCAGGTAAAAACATATGGGTAGTTTAAAATTGGTTTACTTACATGATTTAAAAGCTGCTTCCTCTCAGCAAACAGACAAGGTGGGTCTGATAGTCTAAACAGAGCCAGGGATGGGCGTTTCCTTTTAAAGAGAAGGTGGGTGTGTCACCTGTCCATCAAGCTAGGCCTGTGGGAGGAGTGTCAGGTATAAAACCCTGCTTGTTTCATTGTTCAGGGAGATCAACGCTGGGCTAGCTGGCTGATCTGGACAGAGAGCTGGACTATGTATAGTAAGCGTTGAGGGTCTCCATAATTGCTGTGCAAGTATACGGTGTCAAAACATTATTACCATCCTGACAATAAAGAACCATAAAAAGGAAGAAGTTGTACGCGTGTGCTTCTGCAGTAGCGGGCTCCTGCCACAAGATATAGATATAGATATATATATATATATATATATATATACATATTTATATATATATATATATACATATAGATATAGAGAATTGCAACTAAACTCAATAAAAGCATCCATTTTCCAGTCTAGACATTGCACAAAAAAAAGAACATGTCCTACAAATTCGTACGTAACCATGGTGAAAAATGCAATTCACTCTAAATCAATTGCTATATGCATTTTTCATTACTAAAGGGTATTATTAAGACTATTAATTATTACTTTAATCCTTATGGGTTGCTTATCAATATATGTGTACATGTAATAAATGGAACATTGGATTATTATCATTACATAGAAAGGACTTTATTATAAGATGAATTGTGAAGCTTTTTCATTATTTATGTATAATTTGTCTGTTCACTTTAATTAACTGGTATTTGTTATTAAATTTGTATTAACTTTATATATGACAATAGAGTGCGTCTGTGATATACACATTTTTATTCTTTTTATCTTGATTCATGATCATGATTTAGTATTGTTTCTTTTGTAGATTAATTATTTAATTTATTTATTTATAATGGACAAATATTTCATGTGAAAATTGTTTTGTAGCAAAGGTGGCTTTTGATTTGCCCATTTAGATTACATTTTAAACTATATTCACATTTTTAGGGGCAGATTCAATTCCCTGTGCTGTTCTTTAGAACAGCGCTGGCCGCACATTATTACTGTTACTACGGTAATAGCTGTGCATTATTACCGTTACTATAGTAAGTTCTCCACTTATTTTTGCTCACAGCTCTGTGAGTCACAAGCAAAAATCTGTGTTGAACTTACCCTAGTAATGGTAATAATGTGCAGCCCGCACTGGGCTAAAGAACAATACAGGGAATTGTTTCTGCCCCTTAGAATTCTTTTAGGAGTCTAAAGCTCATATATTCAATTTTGTTGTGATTTTACACCTAAAATTATATGTTTTAGACCAGTATAGACAGGGGTCGGGCTGGGCCGCTCAGAATTACAGCTGTTAGGGCCGCCCCCGGGAAGCAATATAATGCCCAAAAATGTACAACAAGCAGAGAGTTTAAGCTCTTCTGAAGAAGCTCCTCAAAGTGCGCAACTGAAGTGGCTTCTGACAGTGCTGCCATGTTGCCGGGAACCAGGAGACAGTCGAGCGCCGAGCGATGGATCAGAGACTAGAGTCGCTTGGCTGAGGCTCGCACTAGGCCGCCTCTGTGATACATGTGTGATGCGGCCAGGTCATCAATGACGCGGCCGCATCACGTGTCATGTGATGCGGCCACCTGTGCGGCGTGCGCCCCCCGGGCTGACATCTCCCAGCCCGCGCCTGAGTATAGACATTTCCAAGTATGAACAGCTCTTTAATAAATCACAGCTTCCGAGAAGTAAATATCATTGTTCCAGGTTGAATGAGGTTCTTTCGGATTCAAAGAGTTAATGACTCATGAATGCAAGAATTATTGTGGCGTTTACCTTTATTTTACGATAAACATTACATAACATAAAAGTAAATCAAATACTTAGCTTCCAATATGTTAAAGTAACAGTCAATTTCCAGGACCCCTCTTTCACACGAAAGCTAGAAAAACAATAGGCATCTTTCTTCATCAAGGTCCAGTCATGAGGCAAGGGTCTCTCTGGCTGCATTCCAGTTTTATACTCAGAGAACACAGGGTCTTAGTATCAACTTACATATAAGGGTATAAATATATTTTCAGACTTGCTGTTGGTACATTATTGATAAGAAATAATCTATTCTCGGTCATGTGCAGAAGCATCTGAAACAACGCCCTGACATTATATGTGGAGATGTCTCGGTCCAGCCTTTGATCAGATAAGCATTTTACAATACACACAGAAAAGTATGAATACAACAAAAATAGAGCTCATTGGCCATTTTGATAGGCCTGTTACAATCAGAATACCACAAGCAAATATGAATGAGATACAGACACACTATATAATTTCTTTACATCATGTCTGATACATTACGTCCTACTGATGGTCTGCTACAGTGATGCTTATTTGAGTCAGTGTGTGTTATTATTAAATCTCTTACAAGTTGTATTAGCATGAAATAAAATAACATCAAAACAGTACTTAGGGAAGAGTATTCACTCTCTAGATGCATCATCAAGTAATAAAATTATTCTAAAAAGAAAATTCCAGTGGGTATCCAGGCTCCATCTCTTTCATCTACAGCTTCACCCACTCTTCTTCTATTCTTCTTGTTCTTACCTTCCAGGGAACTCTACAAACCGCAATACTTAAAACAACGTATTACTCTCTGTACATCTCCTCTCTCAGGGTGTTCTTGTATTGCTTAAAAGAGCATCACGTTGTTTTAGCCGTTTTTAATCAACTGATCAAGTTTTAAAACATACAACAGCACCTCAATCAGCATTACGTAAAATGCGAACAATTACCACTTCTGGCACAGAAGCTCTTGGTAGAGTAAGTAGTCTGCAAAATATAACTATCCTATTTCTTGTTGCTATCCCCCGGTAGGCCTCGACCCTGATCGCTCCCCTCTTCGTTGGTGGGGGGAGCGGGTAACTTTAAAATACAAAAAAATGTAAAATTAAAAATACTCATGTGACCACGATGCTCACTCCTCTCTGCTCCGTTCGCACTGAATGCCGGGTGTGACGTCATCACGCCCAACGTTCAGTGAAGAGCGGCGCAGAGAGAAGTCGGCGAGAAGACAGAAGACAGAAGACAGAAGAAGAGAAGAAGCCAATAGAATAAAGTGCAAAGAACGGAAGCAATAGGGAGCACAGACAGCATGGCAGCGAGTGAAGGGGCAAAGACAGCATGGCAGAGAGTGAGAAGGGGCAAAGACAGCATGGCAGAGAGTGAGAAGGGGCAAAGGCAGCATGGCAGAGAGTGAAAAGAGGCAAAGGCAGCTTGGCAGAGTGTGAGAAGGGGCAAAGGCAGCAAGGCAGAGAGTGAGAAGGGGCAAAGGCAGCATGGCAGAGAGTGAGAAGGGGCAAAGGTAGCATGGAAGAGAGTGAGAAGGGACCAAAGCAGCATGGCAGAGTGTAAAGGTGGGCCAAAGCAGCATGGCATATTGTGAAGGGTGGCCAAAGCAGCATGGCACAGGGTGATACCCGGAGAAGGGGGAGAGCAAAACCAGCAGTGAGGGCGTAGTGTGATCATAATAAGGCAAAGCATGGTGATGAATGAGCATAGTATTGTGTGTGTGTGATGGCACAGTGGGCTTGTGGCAATGTAATGTGTGTGTGGTAGGTGGTGGCTAAATAATGGGTGTTATTTTGTTTGTGGGGTGATGGTGGAGGAATTTCGTTTTATAGTGGGGACTATTAATTTAAGATGGGCTGGTTTGGGCGCTATTAATTAAATGTGGGGCTTGAGGAGCATGAGGTCTACTTATTAAATGTGAATATGAATTATTTAATGGCAGTTGCTGTTGCGGGAAATAGTTATATTTATTATACGTAAATGCTATTACTTTATTGCTGGGGCTGTCTGGAGGGAGGGAGGTTTATTTATTAAATGTAAATACTATTACTTTAATGTTGGGGCTGGAGGAAGGCCTAAGTATTACTTGTGGGTCCTATTGATTTAACGCCAGGGCTGGTTGGAATTTTCTAAATGTACCCATTTTTTTCCAAATAGGGCCCCCAACACTCCAGGATCCAGACAAGCCGCAAATAAAGAAACCAGCAGACACAGCTGGTGAAAGTGACAAGAACAGATAGGACAGTCTGTCAAATGTTCTGACAATCCCGATTTTTGATGACTGTTCTGCCCAATCAAATGGGCAGGTCAAGACTGTGCATTCTTTATATACACACTGCATTCTTTAAATACTACACTATGGTGCTAGCTGTCCTTTGTGGGCTGACCACTTCCCATCTAGTGTCTGGTCTCGCCTTTTTGATGGCTAGCCACACCCCCTCTGGTGAGTCCCTAGCGTTGCAGTCCCCCGATGGGCCCTTCATGCCCCAGTCCGACATTGACCTTACCTGTCTCTCAGCACAATCAACATTCGACCATATCTGCTAAATTTCATCACCCGATAACCAAATTGTCCTCATATATGCTCCTATAATTTGTCCTCATATTAGGTAAAACAACAATTGTCTTCATATTTGGTCATTTGGCCATCAGGTCAAACAACCAGGAATTGTAGAATAATTCCGTTATCTTGTTTAGCGAAAGAATAAGGGAGGACGGGTGATGGTATTCTTCTGAGCATTTCATGGGAGAGGAACTCCACCATTACTAAGTTAGATAAATTTGTGCAGCCTACCACTCCCATACTGAAACCCGCCAATGTTCTATCATAAAGCTTAGAGATGCAGGTGAACAAATAATTCCTTGCTCTCTGAACCACAGCTAACAGATCTGCTAATAGTGAATAGCATCTCCTAGGCAACACCCAATAATAAAATTAGCAACAGAAAGATTTAACATTCATATGACAGGTCATGCAAGCCCTGAGAAATTGTGTCACTGAAGTAGAGAGCAAGGTCAGTGAAAGCTCTAAGCATACTTGCCATAATTGCCAACTCTCCTGGAATGTCCAGGAGACTCTTGAAATTCGGGTAGGTCTACCGGACTCCCGGAAGAGCATACAAGTATCCTGCATACTGCAACTTACTTGTCAAAATGACGTGATTTGCGGTAAATCGCGTAATTTTGGCCCTGCCCCCCGCAAAAACAAAATGACAATTTTGTCACGGGATGGGGCCAAAATTATGCGATTAACCATGCCCCGCCCCTCTCACCCTCCAACCACGCCTCCTGCCCAGGATCTCCCGGAATTCACTTTTCAAAGGTTGGCAAGTATGGCTCTAAGGTGTTCATATGATTTCCAGATTACTCATTAATTTATTTCAGGGATCCGGGGCACCTCAGCCTCTAAAAGGGCCTTGATTCCTAATTGTAGGGTGGGGAGGGTGCAAACTGGGTGTCTTCAACCAGGTCAGCTGTCTGTATTAAACCAAAAAAGAATTCCATAGGTTTGAACCCAAGTGTTTCATGTTTACATTTTTTCAGTTACTATCTCCTTTCCTTTACTGTCTCTTGTGACACTGCATGAACTATGCAACAAGTGGGATGTGCAGTGTTTTTTTTAGTTTTTGTGGGTTAGTTTCTGTTAGTTTCCAGCAGTGAAGTCATTAATGCTTGCTTGAGCCAAGCTTTTGCCCTTCTGCTCCACGGGAGGTTTCTGTTCTCCCTGAGCTTGTCTTACTTGCAAGTATATATTCAGTGCAGCTGGTGCGGTACATGTACAGCACCTCAGCCTCAGTTTTGCCTGTGCTGCACTTCTCCACTGAGTGTCCAGTACACACTCCTTTAATATCCAGTGCTCAGCCCCACATAACTCACTGGGGTTCAGAGCCGTGTTAATACAGTGAACTGAGTGGAAGATAATGCTGACTAATCTGCAGCTCTGTCTTTCCCAGGAATACACAGGCTTGATTCATTGGATTGCTTGAAAGGTATCACAAGAAAGACACTGGGGTTTCCTGATGATAGATCTGGTGATGTCCATATACAGCTTGTGCCATTCTGAAGAGCTGAAGTTTAGTGCTAAGATAATGCAATGCACATTATGTGTGCATATTGCCAGATCAAATTAATTAAATCTGGATAATGTAGTAGTGCTTTCTGCCCTCTTATTAGCTATATATACACAATGTAGGTTTCTAACCTCTGCTTCAAGGGGGTCTGTAGTACATAGGAGCATCTAGTGATATGCCAGGGTAAGAACTCAGTTCTGATCTCTTTCATGAATTTATAGATTTTATAAATTAAATGATATGTGGGTGGGTGGGGGGGAAATATTTGACTATATATGGGTTCAGAGCTGTGATCATTTTGTAGATATACAATATATAAGATACAAGGTTTCATCTACCTGTTCTTGATATATCTAATGAGGTGTGGGGGTTTCAGTGATGCTATTAATATGATAATAATACATTCTCAAACTGAAATGTTTATCCTTAAATATATCCATCATGTTTTCTTTCAGTTCTCTGCAGCCGTTTGCCATGTTAGCAACAGCAGTTTAATTGTCTGAAATTTCAACTTATGAGATCCCATTAGAAAAGAGGGGAGCCATACAGGAATTTTGAATTCTAGCTAATTCCCAGCTGTAAAAGCATTACAGCCCATTGGTCACAATTGTTCCTGTGTTAAAAGCCACATCACACATGGTGACAGGTTGATATGATAGGGAAATGCTCCTTCCCTGTGACATGTTAAGCTTTGAAGATGCTGCATGTAATACTTTCTGAATACAATAGCTTCCGTGTTACAGGGGAGGAGCATTCCCCGTTCACATCAACCTGTCACCGTGTGTGATGTGGCTTCAGCTGACCAATGGATTGGAGAGGTAATAATCTAATCAGGGCTGGATCAGGTCCAGATCACCTGCTAGGTAACCTAGGCGCCACCCCCTTAAGCAACATGCCAGCCACTCAGATTACCCTAATCCATTTCAATGAGGCCCTCAGTCTTATTTTAGCTCAGACCCCCAATATAGAGGTAAGGGTGAGAGGGGCCTCCTGCCTGCATCTTTTAGGACAGTCCCGATAGCCAGGCACTAAAAGTGTATTGTCAGGTTGACTCACTGCTTCTGCTCCTCCGGGGGGGGTGAAGGGGGTGGCGACTGGGATGATCACCCGTCCAGCACACTGCCACCCCC
Source organism: Mixophyes fleayi (assembly GCF_038048845.1). Classification (NCBI taxonomy): domain Eukaryota; kingdom Metazoa; phylum Chordata; class Amphibia; order Anura; family Limnodynastidae; genus Mixophyes; species Mixophyes fleayi. The sequence goes on from NC_134407.1 coordinate 79,472,505, forward strand.
AGTGCACCCTGGCACTCCATCCTCCTCCTCACCACTGACTGTTGGACATGACATCATCTTCTTGTCCCAACGCTGTCAGAGAGGAGCTGCACTGAGAGGAGCAGATGCAGAAGAGAAGAAGATTGAGGTAAGTAAAGAATTGTGTTTATGAAGGGGGACAGTGTGATGACGGGGATAGTAATAAAGGGCGCAGTGTAATGATGGGCACAGTGTGATGAGGGGCAAAGTGTAATGAGGAAGAGAGTGTGATGAGGGGGAACAGCGTGATTAGAGGGATAGTGTGTATAACGGGGAACAGTGTGATTAAGGGGGAACAGTGTGATTGAGGGGTACAGTGTTATGAGGGGGATAGTAATTAGAGGCAGAGTAATGAGGGACACAATGTGATGAGAGGGTCAGTGTGATGAAGGGGGTACAGTCTGATGAAGGGACACAGTCTGATAAAGGGGCACAATCTGATGAAGGAGGAACAGTGTGATGAAGTGGGAACAGTGTGATGAAGTGGGCACAGTGAGATAAAGGCGACAGCAGTGTGATGAAGTGGGAACAGTGTGATGAAGTGGGCACAGTGTGATCACCAACCCAGCGCCACTGTTAAACATGTACTGAGCTCCTCCAATCAATGACTCATGACTGAATGATTCACAGTAAGCAGATTGGATATCGGTATGTAATCTGTAAAAAGCCACAGTGCTCTGCAGTGATGGACAGTGAATAAAATTGGAAATACATAAAACAGGGACATACAGAGCAGACAAAATACATGCCGACATGAAGACAAAAGGTAGGGACAGCTCTGCCCATGAGTGAGCTTACATTTTAATTGTAAGAGGGAACAGTTGAAAGAAGAGGAACAAGTGTGGATGAAGTGGAATAGATGGATGAGGTAAATGCCAGATAAGAGAAGGTTGCAATAGGCAGGATGGGAATTGATGAGAGAGTGGATAAGGGATTTGGTAGCATCTTGGGTTTATTTCTATAGGTGGAGGCGACAGGATTGGGAGAGAGACTGGATGTGAGGAATAAAGTAGGTGGAAGTGTAACACCAATGCAGTGGGCTTGAGAGACTGAGGAAATTTATTTATGGTGAAGAAGATTAGAAGAGAGGTGGTGACTCTGGAACGGAGGGAGAGAGAGGCAATGTTTTGAACATGGTGAGCTTTAGGTAGTGTTGGGAGATACATTTGGTTAGATAAAAAAGTACAGAAAGGGAGAGTTCAGGCGAGGAGATGTAGATGGGTGTGATGGGAGGTAGAATAAGTGAATTGTTTCCCCAACAGAAAAAATGTACAGCGAACAGATGGCCAAGGACAGAGCTCTGGGTTAAAAGCAAATGCCCTTTAACCTTTCCAGAGTATACTGCATATAAAGCTCAATTTCATAATTTTTCAGATCTGCTTATCAATGAGGATAGGTCAAATCTCTGTTTTAGATGCAGGGGCTAGTGAAAGGTTAGATAGCCATTGACTTCTATGGTTAGAGTACTTTAAATATTTACCAATAATTATTTCACTGAATTGAGAGGATTACATTAACCAGCCTCTACCACATGTCAAAATAGGTTATTTATATGACAAAAATGAGAAAATCCAGGAAAGCTGGTACAATACCCATTTACAGAGGGCTGACTTGCACATGATGATTACTTAATTAAATTATTTATTTATATAAAATGTTATTGTTTATGTAAACTCTGTAGCCTGCATGTTTCAGGATGTGACTACATTGATAGGTGTGTATGCAGATAAGGTCTGTCCTTGATCTCTAGCAGATTCCATCCACTCCAATCTTGCACATGGTCCTCTGGGCAGTAGTATCAATAGGGGTAGACTTGACATACCTAATTGGGGGAAAAGCCACCTGGCACATTCATTTGCCCACCTGTTACAAGACTTGCTGCAGGTTCTCTCTACAATGCTAGATGGTCTCAAGCCTGTGTCATCTAGGCGCTGGACCCCTCTGTCTGCTTGAACTCCACTCAGACCCGGACCTCCTTAGGCCACTATCTCCACTGGATACCAGAACAGGACACCCTCCAGCCACTAGCTGCCCTCTGCACCCAGTATTACTGGACATCTGCAGGCACTCTGTCCAGATGGTCCAAGTCACACTGCTCCCTTCCATCACCACACTGCACTGCCCTCCAGGTCTCCTGTGTCTTCTCTTCTCATTTCTGCCCCCGCACTTTTGAGAACCCAGAGGCCAGGTTCCCCTTCACTTCCTTCCCTAGAGCACAGCATGCTGGGGGATATAGTCTCTGTAGTAGAGGTCAGTCAGTACTGCCACATAAGTCCAGGTTCTCCTCTGTATTTCATTCCTGGGATACAGCTCATCTGGCCAGTTAAGCAGTGCGAGTTACATTTACTTTATCTCTATGTATGTTTTGTGTTTTAAACTGGTCATTCAATTGTAATTCATGTATTCACTGTGCAATTGATTATCATGTAATATTTCAAAAATCCTCACTTAAGATATATGCAACCTGATTGTCATTCTGTATATGATTTGTATTATGCTGTGTCGCCATTTATCTCTCAAGACCTGTCGTAATTGTTGAAAATCTTATTATCAGAAGAATATGCAAAAATCAAGTTTAAAACACACACACAGAATGTAAGCATTAGAGAAAATCTATAAAGGAAAAATATGCCATATAGACATATACTTATGTTTAAACACATAGTTAAATATGCCCAAGTAATCAGCAATATTTTGATTATTCTGTCTCAAAGGTAGACTCCATCACTCCCTCTTCTACCTTATTCCAGTCTTTCACTGACAGTGGTTATTTTATGTGCGCACAGATGGGCAGCAATGGACCATTGAAACATTTTCAAGAGTCAGCTTATTTAAAATGCTTAGAAACAAAAATAGATACTGTATCCCAACAGAGGAGTCATTACGAGGAAGTTGATTCCACCGCTCTGTCTGCATAAATGTTTATTTTTACAGGACTTAGGTTAAACTCTGGTTATTTTACATGTGGTAAATCTTCAGAAAGTAGAATGATTCTCTCTGTATTCAGAATGATGTAATAGTAAGTTGATGGTGGGTTTCCTATGTGTGCTGCTATTATCTGTCTGTTCAATAACTAGTCATTCATATACACCCACTGTAAGTGCTGGAAATACAGCTTAGAAGCAAAATGATTATGTGCTTTCATATGTGTCATTCTCTGTCTCAATACAGTTATTTATTATTCAGTGAACAATGCATTAGAGCAAATCTGCCTATTGTGTGTGTTGTTTGTGAGGGCACAAAGAGTGACAATTGACTGACAACATAATCAGTCAAACAGTTTATCCCTTTATCTCACTATTTTCTTCATTTATCTATGTAATATTTTACCTTACATAGCTAACAAACCATTGCACTCTGTAAAACACTATCAACATAAACAATCCCACACCTCTCCTTATGCTTTGTCAGTGTCTCTCTCTTTTGGGCCTATTTATCAAGTGAAAAAATGCCCTATCATCCGTTTTCACAGGAGATAGGGTATACTTGTCAATTTTGGCAGTGAGATCTCCAGGAGAGGGCTCTGTCCTGGGGGCATGGCAGTGTGAATCGCATCTTTAGGCCCCGCTCCCTGCTAAACTTTACCAATTTCAGCCTATTACAGAAGGGGCTGGGGCAATGATTATGCAGGACTTTGTTGTTACCCTTCCGGACTGGGTTGAGGGGCGCTGTATTCCACTTTCAACAACCTATTACTTAACTCACACACAAAGGACCGAATGTCCCACTACATCAAGAGTGCCAAGTGCTCTTCTAACCAAGCAGGACCTAGTGTCTCCAAAGGGCCTAGCACCCTGTTAAACTGGTAGGTGGTGTTCGCCAGGGACCCCTGCAAGGGGGTATGGACTTAGCTGCCCCTTTCCCGCAGGTCAAGGTCCCCTGGATGAGTGTTGGGCAGAGTGGTAGGCAGAGCCAGACACGGAGGAAGGATGACAGCAGCTCAGAGGAGTAGAACTATAGCTGGCCCGATGATAGTAACATAGAGCAGTAGCAGAAGGTTCCCCAGGAAAGCAGCAGTTCAGTAGAGGCACTGGAGGAGTAGAGCTATAACTGATCCGGAGATGGTATCTCAGGGCAACAGCTGGTGAGTCACTGGTACAGCGGCTGTTCAATAGAGACGATAGAGGTGTAGAACAATAGCTGATCCGATGATGGTAACTCAGACCAACAGCAAGTGAGTCACTGGTACAGCGGCAGTTCAGTGGAGGCAATAGCGGTGTAGAACTAAAGCTGATCCGATGATGGTAACTCAGAGCAACAGCAGGTGAGTCACTGGTACAGCAGCAGTTCAGTGGAGGCAATAGCGGTGTAGAAATAAAGCTGATCCGATGATGGTAACTTACAGCAACAGCAGGTGAGTCACTGGTACAGCAGCAGTTCAATAGAGGCAATTGCGGTGTAGAATTAAAGCTGATCCGATGATGGTAACTCAGAGCGGTAGTAGGAGGAATCGTGAGTGGTAGCGTCCACACTGGAGCAACAGCAGGAGAGTCAGACTGAAGGGAGTCAGGTCCTAACAGAGAGTGAATGAACTCGAAGAACAGGCATCGGACAGGAGGAAGTGGGAGGTTTAAATAGTGCTTCAAAATGCCAGGACCAATGGGAACAGGTAGAAGGTCATAAGAGAGGGGAGCAGAGCAAGAGGCCAGACAGTGGATGTTATCCAAGTGTGTAATCAGGATTCGGGGATCACTGCTTACAGGAGGAAGGTAACAGTGCCGGTACCCATCCGCGGGGCCGGCATGTGACACCCTGCTAAACAACAGGGACCTAATGTCCTTCTTAACGCAAGGAGCTAATGTCCTCTTTCCCTACCAGGGCCTAGCGCCCTCTCAAACTATCGGGGGTCTTGCACCTCACTAAATTTAGATGCCTAGTGCCTCCCTACAACTAAGGGCCTTCCGCCCTGCTGTACCTAGGGCCTTGTGTTCTGCCTAAACTCTATGGGCTTTATGCCCAGCTATCACTATGGGCCTTGTGCTCACTAACTACCTATTGGGAATTGTGCCCACTACCTATTGGGCATGGTGCCCAATGACTAACTATGGGCCTTGTGTCCAATAACTAACTATGGGCTGGTGCCCAACTAACTATATCTAACTCTAACCGGCCAGGGCCTTGTACCCCCTCCTTGCCTACTGACCTAGTGCCCGACTTGCACCACGAGCCTTATGCCCAATCTAACAGCAGTAATTATACTTACCTGTTCAGCACAGGATACCCAACTTGTTCCTGGCATCTTCTAGTCTTCCAGACCCTTCAGCCAGCGGCACCTCTTCTCCTTTTCGGCTCGCTATTCTCTGGGGTCTTCTTGTCAGAGTAGCTCCCGGCCTTTACAAGGGCCATCTGCTGCAGCAGCCTTCTTCTGTTCTCTGGGCGTCTTCTCGTAGCAGGGTAGCTCCTAGCTCTTACAAGGGCTTCCTGCCATTTTCGCCACTGCCATCTTCTTTTCTTAATGCAGTGTCTCTTATGAAATCTTCTTGTCGCAGGGTAGCTCCTAGCCCTTACAAGAGCTCCCTGCCACTGTCACCACCGTCATCTTCTTTTTTTCTTCTGGACATCACACGACATCCGCAATCCAGGGCTCCTCCGCCACACTGAACTGAACATGACTGCACCGAGCAACTTACATAGCTGCTGGCGCGCCGTCATGTGGCGTCTTTGCAATGCCAACCGCGATTGGTTCCCCTTCCTGGTCGCTGATTGGCTGACAGGGGAAGCTGAGCCGTGATTGTCTCAGTTGCCCCTCATACCGGCATTGGGACCTGCAAAAAAAGAAGAAAGAAACTCACTGCCCCTGGATCGGTGAGTCTTTTTCTGGTTGTTCACTCTTCTTATTGTCTCCTCTGCTCTTTTCTTCCATCGTCGCCCTCTTCACGGCACTTCAGCAGGGCACATCAGTGTCTCTCTTTTTTCAGCAATTCATAAAATAAAGAAAAATCCTATCACCTGTTTTTGTTGGAGATAAGATTTCGCCCTATCTATCAAAAGGTCAGCCCCAACAAAGAAAAGGTTTGCTTGGTCTCGCCTCCAAAAGTTTGAAGAAGCCTATTTAACAAGAATGGTAGTGATGCATGTACTACCATAATCATTCTTGTCATTAATAGAATTAAAATGTTTATTATTTTTATATATATTTAGCTATTTTATTTATTTATTTTTAGTTAGTGGAACTGAAAGTCTAAGTCTTTTAACAATTGTTACACATAATTTGATTGTTTCTTCTTTGTACATCAGGTTAGTTTTTCGTTTAATGGGTGATTCTTTTTATTTTATTTTTATTTTTTCTGCAATTATGTTTGTAATATACGAATGATCCAATAAAAAGACACAAAAAATTAACCAGACATGTATATCCTCTTTCCTGTCTTCTGTGTAGTCAGAGCTAGAAGACTGGTTCTGCTCTGTACAGATGTCGGTCCTCCCTCATCGCCATCATCATTTATTTATTTATTTATATAGCACCACTAATTCCGCAGCGCTGTACAGAGAACTCACCCATATCAATCCCTGCCGCAATAGAACTTACAGTCTAAATTCCCTAACACACACACACACACACACACACACACAGACAGTGTGTGTGTTGCGGAAACTACGGTTCATCAAGAACATTTATTAAAAATACATAAACACCAGAAGATTCAAATGCATATGCAAATGTAATAGTATAGCATATAATGCATTACAAACACAATATAAATAAAAATATAAAAGACACTGGGTATGAATTAACCTTTCCAAACTGTTGCAGGTATTTCTAGCTACAGATATATCGCAAATGAATGAATGCAACTTAGAGTGGTTGGCCAGCCCACTCACTAATCCAAATCTGCAAATAAGTCAATATTTGATATTGCAAATGTCAAACTATTAATGCCATATATGGAATTACCTAGTTTCTTGAATGAAGTATAGAAACTTGTCCCATGCAATGTGGTGGCTGGTGGGGAGAAATCACCCCCTTCTCGTTATTTACTCAGCCAATAAAGTATCCACGATCCAGCTGATAAACAAATGCATGAATTCTGAGAGCAAAGATGGTGAATTCCCACCCAAAGGAGTGTACTAGCGGCTCGTCCTCTGAATGTAGTATAATACAAACTTGTCCAGTACAGTGTGGTGACTGATAGGGAGAAACCGTCCCCCTTCTTGTTGTTTACTCAGCCAAGATAACATCCACAATCCAATTGTTAGATAAATAAGTTCTGAATACAAAGACTGTAAAGTCCCTCCCAGGAGACAGTGCTGACTGCTATGGAAGTTAAATCCACTATAGTGAGGTATATGCAGCCCAGGGAAGGTGCAAAATATAAGTAGCTGTAATTTATATAAGAACGGGTAACATCCAGAAAAAGGTAATGGAAATATTGTAGATAATGCAGGAAACCAAACAATGGAAGGAGTCCAGTGATCAAATCATCAGTAAAATATGGAGCAATCAACGCATTTCGTCAGAGTACATCTGACTTTCTCAAGAGTCTAACCTACTAGTATGTTATTGGATTGTGGGAGGAAAAACTAGTGCTTTGAGGAAACCCATGCAAACGTGGGGGAGAACATACAAACTCCACACAGATAAGGCCATGGTCGGGAATTGAACTCATGACCACAGTGCTGTGAGGCAGAAGTGCTAACCACTAAGCCACCGTGCTGCTCCCTACAATCACACCACTTAATATATACACTAATGTTCAGAGGTACAGCATTAATAGTGTATAGGTTGGCTAGCAGAGGCCCTATTAAATTAAAGGCTCACAAACTGGTATTGAGCAAAACATGGTCACTGCTTTATCTACACAATTTATATATGCAGGGAAAGTGACACCAAGATGCCAGAGAGAAGAAAGAAGCCAGCAGGATCAACAAAGAAGATGTCAGAGAGAATAAAGAAGCTGGCGGAGAGGGAGAAAGAAGGAAGCAAATGGTGAGGGATTGCCCAGAGCAGGAGAGCTGAGGGATCAAGCCAGAAGACTTCTCAAGAAGCTGTCCAGAAAAAGCAGCAGAGGGAAGCAAAAGAGCTAACACAATTCCCCCATGCTGCCAATGAAAGAGTGTCTAGGTTATTTGTATTTTTCTTTTTAGGCACAATTTAATTTTAAGCTTAGCATGTGGCGCCATTTATACCAGTCTGGTATTAAGGGGGCAATATGAGGACCCAGCGCCTGTATAATGTTCAACCTTTCCTAAAAAGCATTAACTTAAATTAAGGTTAATAGTTTTTGTAGCAACCATCCCCACACTCTTTATTCAAGGATTTTTAGGAAGGGTTGGACATTATACAGACGCCGGGTCCTCGCATTGCCCACTTAATACCAGCAATGTAACTGTCATTTTAAGTAACGACATTCACAGTGCAGGCTTGTTCTCATGTCAGCATTTAGGTTGCCGGAAAGGTTGTCTGTCACTTTTTCAGTAAGTCTCTATTTCCTACATGTCTGGATTACACTAATCGGTATTTTACTGTTAGTGTAATTGTTGTCGGAATTATTCTATTCATAATAATGAAAACCACTGGCAAATGTACACAAGATTTCTACTGGATGGCCACTTTCAATACAATTGATTACTAGGTAGCATCCTCCTTCACCTTTTTATTATGTATTGAGCAGTGTCATGGCTATTTGTATTTTAATTTTTATATGATTTTCATATTTACTCTGGAGTAATTTGTATATATTGTGATCTATTGCAATAAATTGTGTATTTTTACTTTTTTTGACTGCATATGCTTTACTCATTGATTGATATCTCATCAATCAACACACATTCAGGTGAAGCCTTTTCCAGCGCTGTATTATCTCTGTATTTGGCAAATGTCTGGCAGAAAAATCCGTTGTTCACATGACTATTCCAACTGCTGTCTCTTGTTCAACTGGAAGTAGTCTTGCTAGTGTGCTATTTTTCTTCTGCTACCACTACTCCACCAAGGCACAGTGTGCACACCAGGCATGGGAGAGGAAAAGGCCAGCATAGTGAATTCCTAAAAGAGACAAGCTCTACAATTAAAAAAGAAAAATAGTTTACTCTGTTATTGGAAAAAAAATTGTATACATCATTGTTAATAGTAAAAAGTTTATATGAAACAAATGCATAGCATGGGCGGAGTAGGTTTATCAGGTGCACCGAGTGCTAGCAGAGATGGATTTGCTACAGGCCACATGTAATTTGTTTTGTACTAGTACAGAGCGCCGAGGTTGGTGCAGAAATGATACAACTGCATCATTTGAATGCTGGGGGCAATAAGGGTGTCGAAGGTGACAAGGAGGCAGTGGGCATTAGAGGATTGGGAAGAGATAAGAGACTTAAAGAAAGATTGTTTGGCATGGGAGAGGGTGAAGCTGTAGGATGAGAGGATGAACAATGTAGAAAGTATGCCAAGCAACCAGATTTCCTCCAGTGGCGTCCAGCATTACATGAGCATTTACAAAGGAACTTGGTGCCAAGTATCAAGGTGCGCCAAGGTTGGGGTTTTTAACAGCGAAGCGGGGCATAAGTGCCCGGGGCAGCAGAGTCAAGATCAGTGTTGAGCATGTGGTTGTAGAGAGAGGCCATCTGGATGGGGTTGATCATGATTTATAAAGGGGAGAGGAGACTTTCATATAGGGAGGAGACAAAATTAGGATCAAGGGTATCAGCGTCTAGTAAGGGATGTTTTGGACAAGGGAAGGAATCCAGATGATAAAGACAGAGCTAAGGAGAGGAGATGGTGGTAAGTGAAAGTGGGAAGGGAGAGTTGGAAAAGTGCACATTGGTGGGAGAAGATAAAGTGAAGGGAGTGACCGAGACAGTGGAAGAGGGAAGAGATCTATTGTAAGAGGCCAAAAGAGGAAGAAAAGTCAAGAAATTTGATGGATGCCAGCTCACTGGGGTTGTGAATGGGAATGTTAAAGTCACCCAGGATGACAGAGGAGAGTTCTGAGGAGAGGATGTGGCAGAGCCAGGCTGCAAAACTATCAGGGAATTAAGAAGTGGGACTGGCAGGGCTGTAGAAGACTGTGACAAAGAGATGGATGGAGTATAAGAGACAGATAGAGTGGATCTCAAAAGAGAGAACTGAATGGATGGCTCATGCTTATTGGCAGCTCCTGCCTCCAGGACCTTGGACTTGTCTTATTATGTTTATCTGGCAGTACCTCTGTTCACCAGAGGTGCTGCTATTGTGCCTTTTCCTTTGTTATTACTAGGGGTTAACCTGTCTCACTAATTATTTCCTGCACCTGGGTGTTACCTACTTATACCTGCCTCTTTCTCTCCTGTTCTGGTCATTGTTGTTTTGTTGCCCTTCCTGTGGTTTTGTTCTTCTGTTGCTCCTGTACCTTTGGACCCTCTATTTTACTGCTAACATCACTTCTCCGGATGTCTCTCCACTTACCTTGCTACCTGTTTCTACAGTATTCCTTGCAACCAGAATTCAGTCTTATCGGAAATCCTTTTCACTTTCAACTATATTTAATTTGTACTATTTATTTGTATTTTCTATAAATAAACACTGTATTCTTCATCACATCCTGGACTCCATAGCTGTAATTTACTTTGTAGCATGACAGTATGACCAGCCAAAAAGATAGCTTTGGAGCCGTGTGAAAGATCCTGTTTCAGATTTTCTCAGGGGACTCTTTTGCAATTTTTTTTTACATTTGTTTTCTCTTGCAACATGTTTGTCTCACAAATTACTGAACTAGCATTGCTACAGACTCTACAGGCAGACAAAATTTTACTACGCTCCTAGTTGTTTAATTTTCTGCCTTACTTATGTACCCACTCCGGAGACTGTCAGATTTTGTTTTTGCCAGTTCTGATGCTGTTGATTTGTCTCACCATCCTTCTCTGTTACTGAATCAGTGCAAACATCATCTCTTAACAGTGCTATTAGAAAATACTGTTTACCAAGAACTATGGTGTAACAAACTCCAGGTTCACAGGTGGTCCATGCCCCCATATGACTGAAGAGGTGCGGTAGTGCAAAAAACTAATATATTATGTCTCTACTGTGCCAGTAATATACCACTTTTACAAGCCTATCCTCTCCACAGACCACGACAGCCTACAGAATCGTCTTCTACTTATTCACCTCCTCATTCTGGATCTGTTTGTGATTCACATGCCTTTCACACATGACAGCATGTTCTGCTCCCTAGGATGAGGCCTTCCAGTTCCAGCTGCTTGTCCTGAGGCGCCAGTTCCAGCTGCCTGTCCTGAGGCGCCAGTTCCAGCCGCCTGTCCTGAAGCGCCAGTTCCAGCCACTTGTCCTGAGGCTCCAGTTCCAGCCGCCTGTCCTCTCCGCAGACCATGACAGGCTACAGAATCGTCTTCTACTTATTCCCCTCCTCATTCTGTATCTGTTTGCGCTTCACATCCCGTTCTCACATTACAGCCTCTACTGCTCTCTGGGATGTGGCCTAGCCTGCCAGGTCCAGCCACTTGTCCTGAGGCGTCAGTTCCAGCCGCCTGTCCTGAGGCGCCAGTTCTAGCCACCGGTCCCGAGGCGCTAGTTCCAGCCGCCTATTTTGATGCGCCAATTCCAGATGCTTGTCCTGAGGCTCAAGTTCCAGCCGCCTGTCTTCAGGTGCCAGTTTCAGCCGCCAGTCCAGAAGTGCTAATTCCAGCCACTTGTCTCGAGGTGCCAGTTTCGGCCTCCAGTCCAGATATACTATTTCCAGCTGCCTGTCTTGAGATGCCAGTCTCTTCCACCAGTCCAGAGGTACTAGTTCCAGCCTCTTGTCTGGAGTTGCCCGTTTCAGCCACCAGTCCAGGGTAGCCAGCTCTGGTGGCATGTCAGAGATGCCAGTCTCTGCCTCCAGTTCCAAGGTGCCAGTATCTGCCTCCTTTTCCAAACTGCCATTCACTCCCGAGGTGCCATCCAGTTCCGAGGTGCCATCCCCTGCCTCCTGTTCCGAGGTGCCAGTCTCTGCCTCTAATTCTGAGGTGCCAGTTTCTGCCTCTAGTTCCGAGGTGCCAGCCTCTGCCTCTAGTTTCGAGGTGCCAAACCTCTGTCTCCAGTTCTGAGTCGCCAGCCGCTGTTTCCAGTTCGAGACGCCAACCACTATCTCCAGTTCCGAGTCGCTAGCTGCTGTCTCCAGTTCCGAGTCTCCAGCTGCTGCCTCTGTTTCTGAGCTACAGCCTGCTTCAGAAAGAGCGCTGCCCATAGCGCCTTTTTCAGAGAGGGCGCTGCCTCAAAAATCTGCTCTAGTGACGTTGCCAGTTAATACGATCCAGGCCGAGCTGCCAGTCAATACGGTTCAGCTCTTGTCTCCAATCAAGGCGGTTCAACCCGCGTCGCCATTCAAGGAGGTGCAGTCCGAGTCGCCACTTGACACGGTACAGCAGAGTTATTACTTGGTGCTGTCTGGTCCGAGGCTACTCCTTGTGCTTTCCAGTCCAAGGCCTCTCCCCGTGCAGCCGCTCTCTCCAGTTCTGAGTCGCCAGCTGCTGTCTCTGTTCCTGAGCTACAGCTTGCTTCAGAGAGGGCGCTGCCTCTCAAATCTGCTCTAGTGACATTGCCAGTCAATACGATCCAGCCTGAGTTACCAGTCAATACGGTCCAGCCCGAGTTGCCTCTCAATACGGTTCAGCCTAAGTTGCCTCTCAATACGGTGCAGCCCGAGTCACCATTTAAGGTGGTGCAGCCCGAGTCGCCATTGAAGGCGGTGCAGCCTGAGTCGCCACTTGAGACAGATGTGCATTTTTCAGGCCTCCTATATGATGATCCTGACAAAGTCTAAACGGAGATTTTGAAACAGTGACGTCGTTCTACTGAGGAATACTGTACAGAATTTTGCCGATGGGACTCAGATTGTGAATGGAAAGACACTGATATCCGCAGTCAGTTTCACTTGGATCTATCTAAACAAATAAAAGACATATTGGTTCAATATTCAGCTCCTGATTCTCTAGAGTCCTTTATGTGTTTGAAAATCTTATTGTGCGAGGGAATGAATTCCATAGAGTGGGTGCAGCTCGAAAAAATTACTGTAACCAGGAATGGAAGCATGTAATTAAAATAGAAGAGAGACGCAGATCTTGTGCAGAATGCAGGTGTCGAGTTGGGAGATATTTTGAGACAAGTGAGGAGATGTATATTGGTGCAGTTTTGTTGATGACCTTGTAGATTAGTAAAATTATTTTATATTGGATTCCGTAAAAAACAGGCAACCAATGTAGATGCTCACAGAGTGGCTCAGCAGAAGAAGAACGAATTGCAAGGAAAATAAATCCTGCCGCTGTGTGCAAAATAGTTTGTAGGGGCTTGAGTCTGTTTTGGGGATGACCAGTATGGAGGAAATTGCAATAGTCATACTCAAATCGGGAGATGATGAGTGCATAAATTAGAGTGTTTGCAGTGTCTTGTGTAAGATATATACGTATTCTGGAAAAAAATTCAAATGTATGCAACATGATTTAAATATGGAGGTGATGTGGGGAACAAAGGAAAACTGTGAGTCAAGGATCACACCTAGGCAGCGAGCTTGCAGCGCGGGATTGTCAACAGAAGTAGAAATGTCAGGTAGGTAACTTCTCTTTATGGGTAGGAATATTATTAACTGTTTTTGAAAGATTGTGTTTGAGTTGGTGAAAGGACATCCAAAATGAAATGGCAGAAAGACAATCATGAGAGAATAAATAAATTTGGGTACCATCTGCATAGAGAAGATACTGAAATCCAAAGGAGTTTTTTAATTTCCCTAGAGAAGTGGTATAGATAAAGAACAGCAGAGGACCTAGTACTGAGCCTTGTGGGACTTCAACTGATAAAGGAAGCGGTGCAGAGGTGGATCCATAGAAATGAATACTGAAAGAGTGATTAAAGAGGTACGATGAGAACCAGGATAGGATAGTATCATAAATAGCTAGAAATTGTAGCATTTATATGAGAAGAGAGTGGTCAACAGTGTCAAATGTAGCAGAGATATCCAGGAGAACTAGAAGTGAACCTTAGTCAACACAGTCTCTGTGGAGTGTTGAGAATGAAAGCCTGACTGAAGAGGATCCAATAGGTTGTTTGCAGAAAGGAAGTGTGTAAGGTGAGTGTAGGCAAGCTTGGAGGGGCATGGGAGCTGAGAGAGTTTGGGTCAGAATTTTGTTTGTTCAGAATAGGAGTAATCACTGCATGCTTAAATGACGGGAAGATACCAGTAGAAAGAGATAGAGATTACAGATTTTAGTTAGAGGTGGAAAGAGCACAGGAGACACAGAGCTACCAACTTATAAGAGTAGCCAGAGGGCAGGTGGTAGAGTAGGAAGATAAGAAGGGAATAAATACTTCATCTTCATTTGTTGGATCAAAGGAAGAGAGGGTGACATTGCTGATATCTGTCTCTATAGAGTTTCTTTACATAACTGTTAAACATTTTCTGGCCTCTTTATAAACCAGATCCAATTCATATAGGGCTTGATATAGTAGGATTCAAAGTCAAGTTGGTCGATACCTCTAAAATGATTTGTGTAAATTTGATCAGATTTATATGATTTCATTTAACTGGATGATGATGTATGCAACCAGTAGAACAGGGTACAGACAATTTCAGAATCCAGTAGAATGTCTTAAATATTTCCACTTCTCCCTTTGCATTTTAATATTCCACTGGCCCACCTGGCATTAGGGGTTAAAAATTAGTTTCATTACACACGCATATTGTACTACTCTCCAGAAATCTGTGAAGCTCATTAGGAAAACATTATTCTAGATGTGTATGCCACGTGTGTGTTTGCTTCATGTCTGGACCATCTGCAACCTTGAATCCTTTTTATACCAAAACATCCCATTTTAAATGTGCATTCTGCACCAAAAAGCTATCAACTAAGGTTTTATTATTACATCAAGCTAAATTATGTTCAGGGTAATAACATGTCAAATTCCAGTTGGACGATGTATATTATAGACAAAAAAATAACATTTTCATGCACTCTTTAAAATGGGTATTTTTGCATGACTAAAATGCGTGCAGGACAATACTGGTGTCCTTTACAGTTAAAATTGCTAAATACTGATCAGCTTTACAATTCAAATATGTGAATATTTGTGTGGGGAAAGGGGAAATTTCTCTTTAAGCCTTGTCCCACATACTTAAAAAGACGGATATCACACAGGTTTTGAAAACAAAACACTAGCCGACACCACATAAAGTAGATGTATAATTAGAGAATATCAGGACTCAAGTTTGTATAGAACATTATGTTCTTTTTCTCTAACCATACAGAAGCTGGGGATGCTGCCAGGCAAAAGACAAGGGCAGATTTAGGACACAGGCAAAATTTAGACTAGTATGTGGCTTAACACTATCACAGACAGTCCTGTGCGTTCATGAGGTTGAAAGGCAGAGAAGGCCAGGTGTAAGCTAAAAGGGGGTTTAATTGAAAAACTTAATATAAAGTATTACATTTTAAGGTTCAAATGTCATTATTTATATACACTGTGTGTATATATATATATATATATATATATATATATATATATATATATATATATACACATACATATATATATACATATACACACATACATATATATATACATATATATAGTGGCACAGAGGCCTGTTTACCACAGGGACAGGTGAGGCCCCGGGATGTCTACAGGTTAAAGCCGCATGTAGGGTTAAATTCTTGCCTTGCACAGTCAAACTCATAGCCTGCACACACACAGGTGATCTATCGATAATAAATAAATAGACCATAGACTTGGGTATTTAAGCCTGCCTTTTCAGTTGTTAGGGGTGACTGATGCTGAATAAGTCAGCCAGTTGATAGAGAGCTGGATTGTGATAGTTAGCATTAGGGTCATCAGGAGGTGTAGGTAAGTGGGTATTGATTGCTGGTGTCAGCAATATTTTATGTTACTTTCGATGACTATTTAGGCATAAAGGAGCATAAATGGGAAACATAGCCATCAATCTGACTTTTGTTATTTTCATGCACCTAGAACAACCCTTCACATATTTCTCAAAATGTAGTTTTAGCAACTTGCGGGTATAGAATAAAAAAGTATAGTGTGTGTTTGTGTGTGTTATTTTTTAAAGGGTTTATCACCAATATTGAAGAAGCTATTTATGTTTAATTTTTACTTAACACAAAAAGCTTGTTTTATCAAGCTATAACTTCGGTTTGGTGTGCTTGGAAGAGCTGCATTGAGTCTTATAGCTCCATATAATGGAGCAGTGTCTGAATTGCAAGGTAACAGTCCCTCCTTATCCTATCTCATTGGATGTTCACCTGGTGAAGCAGCTACATTTAGCTCCAACATCAAATAGCTTTACTCCTGTTGCCATTCATGGATCAGTCTATAGATCAGCAGCATCCCAGTAATAGTACTGGCAGTAATACTACTTTTTTAAACTCTACTGGTAAAAAAAGGTCATGAGGGAAGAAAGGGTAAGAAAGCGTGTTTGAAATCCAAACATTGTTTGTCTCAAGGAAATAGCAGCTCTTGACAGATTAAGGTAAAAATGAATGATGAATGTGGTGCCTGCAATTTATACATACTTGGGATAGACTTAAGGATATCCACAAAAATAAATAAGGATTAAATAGGGTTGGAGGCTACCATAAGTAAAAAAATTGGCAAACTAGATGGGTAAAGTGGTTCTTATCTGCCGCCAAATTCTATGTTTCTCTGTCTCTATGTTTCTCTACTTATCTCCTCATCCTCTTTGTAAGGTCTCCTTAATTCAAGTTGATTTTTTATGTAGTTGCTGTCTCTATTGTCTTTTCTTGTACTGATCTTTACTAATTCTATTTTTTTTCTTGCTCCTTACTAATCTTTACATTGTTCTGTTTGTTGTTTCTTAATAATGCAGTGCTGCAGATTCTGTGGTGCCTTATAAATAGCTAAGATGATGATGATAATCCCTTATTTTCTTTTCTTGTAAACCATGCTCGGTCTTACCAAATGTGATTGTTCTCTGACAATATCTGATTTCATGTCTAGTCAAATGTGTTGGTTCATTGGGGCAGAGTATGATGTCATCTGTGATGTTGTCTGGTCTGTTTAAGGACTGAAAATATAACAGAAACCAGATAAAGAGGTGGTAGACACAATTTCTTAAGTTTGCTCATAACTTGCACAATGGATTAACAGGAAACCATGTCTATTATATACATTACCCTGTACTAGATCTAATTAAGCAAAAGAAAATTTACACTTTATAGCTCAGGTAAAAAATGTCATTCAGTGGGTGAAGAAGTTTGGCACATGATTGCTTGTCAAAATACTATCAGGTTTTGGTGGGTTGTTACTTTGCCAGTCTCCTATCAATTTCACGTCCTACTGGTGCGGCTAATTGAGCCAAGTCTGGCAGTACACTGAGACCTGGCTACAATGACAGTATTACTTCTCTAACTTGGACAGAGGTTTTAATGAGTTCTGTTACAAAACTAATATTCCCCATCCTTTCTGACATTAACAGCCAAACCAATGAAGGAAGTAAAATGCTAACAATCTCAAGGATCAAATGATATTTGAGAAAATTATGGCTCAAATACAAGTTGATCCTTTATAGCGTTGCTTTACTGAGAAGAATATGTATGAATGTGTAAATTAAAGGTCCACACTTTAAAAAATATATAGGAATAGAATTAATGTGGAAATATCAGTAATATTTTTAAAAAGAAAATGTTAAAGGCATAAAGCGTTTCCACTAGCTTGCCAAGTTTGGAATCAGTAAGAAATTTCTTGGTTTTTGAAAGTATATATACTTTTTTTTATCATGGTACTTACTCGGGGCCTGTAAGACGTCTGTTTCTCAAACTGCAGACTCTGATGTAATCATCCCCTTGTGCAGTTGGGCAACTGGGTGTTCCTCTTCTTTTATTCTGGTTTGATCCAGTTTGCCCTTTTCTCTGCAGACAGTAGTGGACACCTTGTATGAAATCTTCATCCCCCTAAACCTGGTGCTTTTGACCTTGATTTCCACTATGAAAAACACAAGTGTGAAATATACCGGATGCACAGGTAGAATGCCTTTGATTTGCAACTAAGTGCTATTTGTGACTTAAATGTATGATAAAGGTGAGGGGAAATGGGACTGTCTGCATTTAATGTGCCACTTTTGTATATTTAAAGCTTTTTTATTAACATTGAGCAAAGTGTAAATTTTCACGAACATAGCCCTCTATAGCCTCTTTCTCATGTCTACCACATGTCTATCAACCTCATATATCTTTGCTCTGTTTCTATGTATTGTTTGCCTTTTTGTATGATTTGTCACAATGATTGACTGTGGCTGCATCATTTTGTGGCACCTTATAAATGATGATGATGATGATGATATTGAAGATGATTATGATGATGATGGTGAAAGTGTGCTTAGGAATGTGATTCTCCTTTTGTACGTGCAACTATAAACTGCAGAATACATCCCATTTAAAGTATAGTATTGTTGTGTGACAGAATAATTTAGCTTATGAGTCACTTTTACCTTTGCAGTCTGGCTGGGCCAACTGCAAATGTAGACTTAACCTCATCTGTCAAACTCCCATTGTCCAATAGATTATAAGCTTGCGAGCAGGGCCTTCTCACCTCTTTGTCTGTTTTACCCAGTTTGTTTATTAGTTTACTATGTTTGTCCCCAATTGTAAAGTGCTACGGAATATGTTGCCGCTATATAAATAAATGATGATGATGATGATAGGGATGAGCGCACTCGGATTTCTGAAATCCGAGCCCACCCGAACGTTGCGGATCCGAGTCGGATCCGAGACAGATCCGGGTATTGGCGCCAAATTCAAAAGTGAAACTGAGGCTCTGACTCATAATCCCGTTGTCGGATCTCGCGATACTCGGATCCTATAAATTCCCCGCTAGTCGCCGCCATCTTCACTCGGGCATTGATCAGGGTAGAGGGAGGGTGTGTTAGGTGGTCCTCTGTGCTGTTTAGTTCTGTGCTGTTTAGTTCTGTGCTGTTTAGTTCTGTGCTGTTTAGTTCTGTGCTGTTTAGTTCTGTGCTGTTTAGTGCTGTGCTGTGCTGTGCTGTGCTGTTTAGTGCTGTGCTGTGCTGTGCTGTGCTGTGCTGTGTTCTGCAGTATCAGTCCAGTGGTGCTGTGTGCTGTGCTCTGTCCTTCTGAGGTCAGTGGTGCTGCTGGGTCCTGTGCTGTGTCCTGTTCAGTCCAGTGGTGCTGTGTCCTGTGCTCTGTGCTTCTAAGGGCATAGTTATTTCCCCAATATTCCCCTGTGTTTAAAAAAATAAAAAAAAGTTTTTTTAAAAAATACCAAAAACTACTTTAATATTTTTTAATTACCACAAAATTTTCACAACCAATCCTGCAGTATAAGCCCATTGGTACTGCAATATTACCAAGTTCACACATTCAGCAGTAAAAGTCCAGTGGTACTGCAATATTACAAAGTTTACACATTCTGCAGTATCAGTCCAGTGGTGCTGTGTCCTGTGCTCTGTCCTGCTGAGTTCCGTAGTGCTGCTGGGTCCTGTGCCGTGTCCTGTTCAGTCCAGTGGTGCTGTGTCCTGTGCTCTGTGCTTCTAAGGGCATAGTTATTTCCCCATTATTCCCAAGTTTTTAAAAAATAAAAAAAAAGTAAAAAAAAATAAAAAATTAAAAAAAAAAAAAAAATATATAATAATTATAACCAAATTTGCAAAACCAATCCAGCATTATAAGTCCATTGGTACTGCAATATTACCAAGTTCACACATTCTGCAGTATCAGTCCAGTGGTGCTGTGTCCTGTGCTCTGTCCTGCTGAGTTCCGTAGTGCTGCTGGGTCCTGTGCCGTGTCCTGTTCAGTCCAGTGGTGCTGTGTCCTGTGCTCTGTGCTTCTAAGGGCATAGTTATTTCCCCACTATTCCCAAGTTTTTTAAAAATAAGAAAAAAGTAAAAAAAAATAAAAAATTTAAAAAAAAAATAAAAAATAATAATTATAACCAAATTTGCAAAACCAATCCAGCAGTATAAGTCCATTGGTACTGCAATATTACCAAGTTCACACATTCTGCAGTATCTTGTGCTACATATAATGGAGACCAAAAATTTGGAGGATAAAGTAGGGAAAGATCAAGACCCACTTCCTCCTAATGCTGAAGCTGCTGCCACTAGTCATGACATAGACGATGAAATGCCATCAACGTCGTCTTCCAAGCCCGATGCCCAATCTCGTAGTACCGGGCATGTAAAATCCAAAAAGCCCAAGTTAAGAAAAAGTAGCAAAAAGAGAAACTTAAAATCATCTGAGGAGAAACGTAAAGTTGCCAATATGCCATTTACGACACGGAGTGGCAAGGAACGGCTTAGGCCCTGGCCCGTGTTCATGACTAGTGGTTCAGCTTCACCCACGGATCTTAGCCCTCCTCCTCCTCCCCCCCCCTACAAAAAATTGAAGAGAGTTATGCTGTCAGCAACAAAACAGCAAACAACTCTGCCTTCTAAAGAGAAATTATCACAAATCCCCAAGGCGAGTCCAAGGGTGTTGGTGGTTGTCAAGCCTGACCTTCCCATCACTGTACGGGAAGAGGTGGCTCGGGAGGAGGCTATTGATGATGTAGCTGGCGCTGTGGAGGAACTTGATGATGAGGATGGTGATGTGGTTATTGTAAATGAGGCACCAGGGGGGGAAACAGCTGATGTCCATGGGATGAAAAAGCCCATCGTCATGCCTGGTCAGAAGACCAAAAAATGCACCTCTTCGGTCTGGAGTTATTTTTATCCAAATCCAGACAACCAATGTATGGCAATATGTAGCTTATGTAAAGCTCAAATAAGCAGGGGTAAGGATCTTGCCCACCTAGGAACATCCTCCCTTATACGTCACCTGAATAACCTTCATAGTTCAGTGGTTAGTTCAGGAACTGGGGCTAGGACCCTCATCGGTACAGGGACACCTAAATCCCGTGGTCCAGTTGGATACACACCAGCAACACCCTCCTCGTCAACTTCCTCCACAATCTCCATCAGATTCAGTCCTGCAGCCCAAGTCAGCAGCCAGACTGAGTCCTCCTCAATACGGGATTCATCCGAGGAATCCTGCAGCGGTACGCCTACTACTGCCACTGCTGCTGTTGCTGCTGTTAGTCGGTCATCTTCCCAGAGGGGAAGTCGTAAGACCGCTAAGTCTTTCACCAAACAATTGACCGTCCAACAGTCGTTTGCCATGACCACCAAATACGATAGTAGTCACCCTATTGCAAAGCGTATAACTGCGGCTGTAACTGCAATGTTGGTGTTAGACGTGCGCCCGGTGTCCGCCATCAGTGGAGTGGGATTTAGAGGGTTGATGGAGGTATTGTGTCCCCGGTACCAAATCCCCTCGAGATTCCACTTCACTAGGCAGGCGATACCAAAAATGTACAGAGAAGTACGATCAAGTGTCCTCAGTGCTCTTAAAAATGCGGTTGTACCCACTGTCCACTTAACCACGGACATGTGGACAAGTGGTTCTGGGCAAACGAAGGACTATATGACTGTGACAGCCCACTGGGTAGATGCATCCCCTTCCGCAGCAACAGCAACAGCTGCATCAGTAGCAGCATCTACAAAATGGCTGCTCATGCAAAGGCAGGCAACATTGTGCATTACAGGCTTTAATAAGAGGCACAACGCTGACAACATATTAGAGAAAATGAGGGAAATTATCTCCCAGTGGCTTACCCCACTTAGACTCTCATGGGGATTTGTGGTGTCAGACAATGCCAGTAACATTGTGCGGGCATTAAATATGGGCAATTTCCAGCACGTCCCATGTTTTGCCCACACCATTAATTTGGTGGTGCAGCATTACCTCAAGAGTGACAGGGGTGTGCAGGAGATGCTTGCGGTGGCCCGCAAAATTGCTGGACACTTTCGGCATTCAGCCAGTGCCTACCGCAGACTAGAGGCACATCAAAAAAGCTTGAACCTGCCCTGCCATCACCTCAAACAAGAGGTTGTGACGCGCTGGAACTCCACCCTCTATATGCTGCAGAGGATGGAGGAGCAGCAAAAGGCCATTCAGGCCTACACAGCCACCTACGACATAGGCAAAGGAGTGGGGATGCGCCTGAGTCAAGCGCAGTGGAGACTGATTTCCGTGTTGTGCAAGGTTCTGCAGCCATTTGAACTTGCCACACGAGAAGTCAGTTCCGACACTGCCAGCTTGAGTCAGGTCATTCCCCTGATCAGGCTGTTGCAGAAGCAGCTGGAGAAAGTGAGGGAGGAGCTGGTAAGCCATTGCAATTACAGCAAGCATGTAGCTCTTGTGGATGTAGCCCTTCGTACGCTTTGCCAGGATCCGAGGGTGGTCACTCTTTTAAAGTCAGAGGAATACATTCTGGCCACCGTGCTCGATCCTCGGTTTAAAGCGTATGTTGTGTCTCTGTTTCCGGCGGACACAAGTCTACAGCGGTGCAAAGACCTGCTGGTCAGGAGATTGTCCTCTGAAGAGGACCGTGACATGCCAACAGCTCCACCCTCATTTTCTTCCACATCTATGGCTGCGAGGAAAAAGCTCAGTTTTCCCAAAAGAGGCACTGGCGGGGATGCTGATAACATCTGGTCTGGACTGAAGGACCTGCCAACCATTGCAGACATGTCTACTCTCGCTGCATTGGATGCTGTGACAATAGAAAAAATTGTGGATGATTACTTTGCTGACACCATCCAAGTAGACATGTCAGACAGTCCATATTGTTACTGGCAGGAAAAAAAGGCAGTTTGGAAGCCCCTGTACAAACTGGCTCTATTTTACCTGAGTTGTCCCCCCTCCAGTGTGTACTCGGAAAGAGTTTTTAGTGCAGCGGGGAACCTGGTCAGTGAGCGGCGAAGGAGGTTGCTTCCTCACAACGTTGAAAAAATGATGTTTATAAAAATGAATAATCAATTCCTCAATGAAGTACAGCACTGCCCTCCAGATACTACAGAGGGACCTGTGGTTGTGGAGTCCAGCGGGGACGAATTGATAATGTGTGATGAGGAGGAAGTACACACTGTAGGGGGAGAGGAATCAGAGGTTGAGGATGAGGACGACATCTTGCCTCAGTAGAGCCTGTTTAGTCTGTACAGGGAGAGATGAATAGCTTTTTTGGTGTGGGGGCCCAAACAAACCAATCATTTCAGTCAAAGTTGTTTGGTAGGCCCTGTCGCTGAAATGATTGGTTTGTTAAAGTGTGCATGTCCTATTTCAACAACATACCTCTCAACTGCAGCTCATCCCTCCTCTGCGGGGATAATGTCTCCTGTGCTCTGACACGTCACTCTGTGTACTCTCAGCCTCAGGATCTGACACTACAGCTACCATGCCTCTTGTAGCAGCCCTCACTCCAGGGCCTCTTCCATGTGCAGTGTCCCCCTCTCTCTTGGGTTCACTATAGTGGCATGGAGTTCTCCCCCTCATCCAGGGCACACATTCCTTGCCCTGGCTCAGTCACCACGCTCAGACTTCCAGGCAATGCTGGGGGAGCCTGGGAGCTTCCACCCCAGGTCCCCAGCTACAACTCTCCTCTCCTGTGTCTTCTCTCTCTTTCTGACACTTTAAAGATCGTGCCTTTAAATGAAAAAGTCAGTCTTCATTGCACGACTATGTGCAAGTGCAACAGGGACATTTTTTTGGGTTTACAAAGTCAAACAATAACACTTCGACCCTGTCTGTCTGGGGTCTCTCAATGACGAATTGTCTGTAGCATGTTTGGAGGAGGTATTGTGGCCCCGGTACCAAATTGTGTACCGGGGCCACCACACTATGCAGTCCAGATACTTGTTTGGTGGAATTCCGACACGTGGAGGGTTTTTTAATTATATTGTGGCCTCGGTACCAAATTGTGTACCGGGGCCACCACACTACGCAGTCAAGATAGATAGATGCGTATTGCGTATCATAGATAAAGTACATTCAGTGGTGTGGGGCAAATTGAAAAATATTCCAAATGCACTGACATTATCAAAAACAAGAGGTTGTCACACGCTAAAACTCCAACATGTATATGATGGAGAGGATGGAGGAGCAGCCGTATGTGTAGTGTAATGCAGATCTGTTGAAGGTTTTTTATATATTTTATTGTGGTGCCCAGTGCCCACTCCTCTACGCAGTCCAGGTACATTTATTGGTGCGAATCATAAAAGTTCAGGGTTTTTAATATATCTTGTGGTGACCCACTCCTCTACGCAGTCCAGGTACATTTATTGGTGCGAATCATAAAAGTTCAGGGTTTTTAAGATATTGTGGTGACCCACTCCTCTACGCAGTCCAGGTACAATTATTGGTGCGAATCATAAAAGTTCAGGGTTTTTAAGATATTGTGGTGACCCACTCCTCTACGCAGTCCAGGTACATTTATTGGTGCGATTCATAAAAGTTCAGGGTTTTTAATATATATTGTGGTGACCCACTCCTCTACGCAGTCCAGAAAGATACCTTGTTGCAACGTTTTGGACTAATAACTATATTGTGAGGTGTTCACAATACACTGTAAATTAGTGGAAATGCTTGTTATTGAATGTTATTGAGGTTAATAATAGCCTAGGAGTGAAAATAAGCCCAAAAACTTGATTTTTAAACTTTTTATGTTTTTTTCAAAAAAAATCCGAATCCAATACCTTAAATCCGAACCGAGACCTTTCGTCAAGTGTTTTGCGAGACAAATCCGAACCTCAAAAATAACGAAAATCCGGATCCAAAACACAAAACACGAGACCTCAAAAGTCGCCGGTGCACATCCCTAGATGATGATGATGATAGTATGATCTCTGCCAAGTCTAAGATGGTGCAAAAATCAGGTTTTGTGAAATTGAAATTTTTGTGGGCCCCTCTGTACATTTAGGAACAGTTCTAAAAACATTCCTTCTCACCCTTTCATCTAATTGAAATATTCTTCCTCCGCAAAATGAAATCTAATTTTTGTGCTCCTATCCAAAACTAGGTGCATCTACACCGAAGGGATGCCCTTGAAAATGTCCGCAACTTTGTAAATACAGCCAATGAATTTAGGTGCACCTGTAGAAATTCAGGGGATTTTGTACTTCACATTCAGTTTTTAGCACTTCCTAAATGAGCCACATATTCTTTGTTCTCACTACATTGTATAACAGAAGGAAAGTCCCATTAATAAAAAAAGACCCAATGTCACTTTAATAAAAATCCTTCCACAACTAGAGCGCTAACCTTACATTTACATAGCATATGTCAATGCTGCAGAGCCTGATATGTTGACTTCAGCAACCTAGGCACATGCACTGGGTACATAAATATATATCTAATCATGGGAAGTGGAAATGTCAATCATCATTTGGCTTCTGAATGCTGAATGACTTCAAGAGACTCAACACAGGATCCTAGAATGTACCTCCAGTATTGGCTGCTTGTATGATGACTGAAAAAAGGCAATCAGCAAAAGATGTGAATTCTGCTTCAAAGGTGCCCCTTAGTAGCAAAGTATAATAGTCATTATGTTGAAAATAGACATTACAGTGATAAACCTGAGCTTGTCTTTTTGTGAAATTATATTGCACATTTGTGTTGAAAAAAAAAATCAAAATTGTGCATAGATGTAAATGTTGTTTACACATAAAGGGCAGAGTTTCATAATGTATAATAGACGAATTTGTAGGACAAAATTGAATGTGTCTCCCACTTTGTGCAATGAGCTTTATTATTGTGCAAATAAACTTCGACTTTCCCTGGAGATGGAATTAATGAATACTTTCAATTGGATGCCATTTATATCCTCTATGCATTCAAAGATCCTTATTTTATCCACAGCCACAGACTCCTTGAATTGAATCCTTATCTCTCTGTAATTATTCTTATTGTCACTCTGCAGATCAAGCTGAAAATGAAATTACACAATGAGGGGTATTCAATTGACCGCAATTTTCTTTTTTCCGCAGCGTTAAAAAAAAAAAAAGTCCTGCGCAGTTTTAACCTGCTAGAGGGACCGTTTTTAGTTAATGCAGCGTTAAAACTCGTGTAATTCAATTTGAAATATTGGAAATCCGCCCTCGCGTGCCATCAATTGGTCAGAGCGAGTTTTTTCATGGGAGTGGAGGGGAGGGTTTAACGGGGCCATCTTGACTATAAAAAATAATGCTGCCACCAGCAAACTGTCATTTGCTGATAGCTGTTGACTGGTTTGGTGACTGCATAGCATCTGGCTTTGACGTTTCTGCCTTGCATCTGGTTTTGTGAGTTTTCTGGATTTCATTGCATTGGCATACAATACACTGCACACTACTTACTACTATTTAAATACTTTTTTCTTTATATTTAATTGTTAATATAATACACTTCATAGACATACATACATACATACATACATACATACATACATACATACCCACTTTTACTAACACATAACACCACACATACATACATACATACATACATACATACATACAAATACTTATATTTGTATACCCCATTGGTGTATTTGTTTGCTGGAGTCATACAACCACATACATACCCAACAAATCTGTATTTGTTCTTGTATTTTTCTTAACTGTGTTAGTTAGCCTTCGTTTTTTTTTTTTCATTTGCGATAGACCAAGTATTTCTTATAACCTAGTGCTAAATCATTTTCACATTTATTGTAGTATAGTATTTTTTTAAAAAATTGCAGATTAGGTAATTTAATATATTTGTTAATCTTGTGCCAAATAATTTATTTAAATTGGAGTATAGGATAGGATTTTATATAGGTCAAAGTAATATATTTATTAACCTAGTTCTAAAGATTTCTTGCATTGTAGTATAGTATAGGATTTAGTAGCATTGCAGTATAGTATATCAGTTATTATATTGCAGATTAGGTAATATACTATTTTTTTAACCTACTTCAAGATCATTTATTTAAATTGTACTATAGGATAGGAATTTATATTGCATATAGGTCAAAGTAATATATTTATTAACCTAGTTGTAAAGAATTGTACCATTGTAGTCTAGGCAAGGATTTTGTACCATTGTAGTATAGTATCTGTTTTTATATTGTAGATTTGTATATTTATTAACCTACAACAAAATAATTTTTTAAGGGTAGCATAGGATAGGTATTTATATTAAAATAACACATAATTAATAAATTAGTGTATTTAGGTAGTTCTTTTATTTTTAAGCTAGTTCCCTTTTTTAATATTAGTCAAATTTTAAACAGCAGCCATGTCTAGGGAGCATAGGGATTCTCTCTTTCAACAGGACAGCCAAGAGGTAATTGTTAGTAGTGGAGAGGAATGGGCAGAGTCGAGAAGAGCGAAGAAGACAACAATTTGTGAGTAGCATTCAACCATCTACAAGCAGACAGCAGGCACATCAGGAAGATGACAGTGAGGAAGATGATGATGAAAGGACAGCAGCATCAAGGTCCAGGTGCTTCACGGAGGAGGAGATTGATGTCCTTGTTGGTCGAGTACTGCAGCACTATGAAACACTTAAGGGTGCAAACACTCAAAAGATCTCCCACAAACTCAAATCCAAGATGTGGAGCTGGATAGCCTCAGAAGTGTCATCTATTGGAGTTCGCCCCAGAACTGTTAAAGTTTGCCAGAATCGCTTTCGGGACTGTAAGCGCACCACCAAAGCAAAGATGGCAACAGTTTCAAGACATGCCAGGGGCACTGGTGGTGGCAAGTCACTGTGCATCAAATTCAAACCGTGGGAGGAGAAAATGCGTCAGATTCTCAGGGTTGATCTTGTGGAGGAGTGGAAGGGACAGTGGACACCCTAAACCCTCCACCTTCCAGCCACAAAGTATATTTAATTTAACAAGTCTTTAAAAGTTTTGTTATGATTTACTTATATGATTACTAAAAAAAAAATTCATTCAAAACAGAAGAAGAAGAACCAGCAAGCCCCAGAAGAGATGCAAGGGTAGCAGTACCTCTACTTTTTTAATCCTATAATATAATATTTATATATAATCACACAGCTCTGCATACCCTGCAGGCTCACCAGAAATGGAGTCTTTTGTCTATTAATAAAAACACTACATAAGATTGATTGTGGCAGGATCTAAAGCTATTTTACAATTTAATATTTGATATATTAAGTGCAAGCCCTACCGTGGCACAGGGAATCCAGCCAGTGATGCTGGGAGATATGAAAGGGAGGAGCTGCTGCGACCGCGCATGCGCAGCAGCTCCATTTCGCCGATGGGGAGTTGTACTGCAGCCGCGGCGCTGTCAAAGAAGCGTCCGCGGTGGTGCTGTACAGAAAAACTATTTGGTATGTTTAAAACAAGCAGTTTGACTGACTCGCCTGGCGTGTCAGTCAAACTGCCTCAGCGTGTCACTAGTGACACGCGTGTCATAGGTTAGCCATCACGGTCCTAGATCAACTTTAAATTTCAGTGTAAAAAGTAAGCTATTATGTATTTGTGTGCTACATAAAAAAAGCAGCCAGTATTTTCCTAATGTGCAAAATAATAAACTAATTTGCACCCCTTGCATTGTTACATGGTTTGTCCAGTAGCAAACTAACTCCTTTTCTTTTTTTTTTGCTTTACTTTATTTTATGACTCAGGCCCTAAGCCTCTAGGGCTCCCTCAGTTTGGTGTAGTACATACGTAGAGCTATTTTGTTTGCTGGGATTTGCTGCATTATTGATGTCTAATACAGAAGCACTGATGTAATGCAGATAGAATAAAGTTGTTATGTGCAGAGAGACAAGCTACAGTCTGTGATTAATCAGAATACAATGCATTGGTGACGGTGCAAGCAGCACAAATATGTAACTGAAATACAATCATTTGGAGGGTGCAGTTCCTGTTTTGCTCCCATATGTCCTATCTCTCTTTCTTACAACTTGTCCCTCCTTGAGATCTGTTGTATAAATCAAGCTTGAGAAGGCTACAGATGTAGCAGCTTTCTTTGAATAGACTACGAGTGGGCAAAGCTAATGTGACATCATTGTGCATTCACCTCACATTGTCATGCTCTAGATTGCACCTATTCTGAAGAAAACTGCTACATCTGTAAGTCTGTGCTTTAGAGAAAGATAATTTTGAGTGCAAACCTTCAAAACTACTTTCATTTGGTGTTTCTAGTCTGCATTAGACCTTAGCATTTTAGTATTTTTTCTGTATTATAGCGTATCTGCTAACTCGTTGCTAATGCAGACAGGTTGCTTAGATAATATTTTTAGTGTGATCTTTCTATCAAACTCAGGGAAGTGCAGCATGTGACCCACCAAATAAAGTATTGTTCATACTCGCCCACTCTCCAAGAATACCTGGGAGACTCCCGAATTCCGGATAGGTTTACCGGACTCTGAGGATAGCAGGCTATTCTCCACATCCTGCCTGCTTCCTATTCTCAGTATCAGAGTCAGAGTCCATTATACTGCCCAGTGCCCACCATATACCCAATGCTCTCTATATACAATCAGATACCATCATAACAGCTCTGTAATGTCAGCACACATTGAGGGCAGTGTATGTAGCCCCATGCTACAGTAACCATCACACCCCAGCAGCATATACAGCCCAAGGCCACAGTAACAGCCACACAGCACCGTATATACATCCATGCCACCAATGCCACCAACAGTCAAATCCAGCAGCATCTACTCTCATGCCACCCAAACAGCCACATCCCACCTACATATACTGCTTCAAGGCACTGCAGCACCTAGTCATTGCTGATATTGCTACTAGGGTCCAGATTAGTTGGAGCCTGCCAGTGACATTTAGTATACAGGACTTAGACCTTGAACACTTAATCCCACCAAGACCCATAATAAGTATGTATGTTGCTATGCCCAGTTAATCCACCAGAATTATAAATTCACAAAATTGTTCTAGTATAATTACCAGGAAGCACAATGGGTGGACAAGGAGGTGTGTTTGTTCTTTGTAAGAGGGGTTGGTAAGGGAATGCAGTCAATGATGTAAGTTTAAATATGGTCCTATGCGTTTAAAGCCTCCGCACAACATTAGCACCTTGCCATTTCAAGAAGATGTAAATTCACAGGACAGACCAACAGTAGAAGCAAATTTTAGTGTGAAAAAATTAAACATCAGAGGTATAACTGTCTCTTAAATAAATAGCATTAAAGTACCTAATGCAGACACATTCAGAATAAATGTTCAGTACTCTGCACCACAGCGCTGCAGGCATAATAGTAACTATATTTTCACAGTTATCAGTTTTATACAGATGCAAAAGTTCCCACCAATCATTTCACTTTGTCACCTGACAAGTTGTAATCCTAGAAGACGTCAAGTTTCGTATTTTATGTAGCTGGAAAATGTCACAGCTAACGATCCCTATATCCAGCATTCCTTCTCAGTCCTCTATTCCTCTTCCTGTATTTTCACAGAACTCAATCTGCTTCTTTCATTTTTTGTGAATAAATTACAGTTTATTCATCTTTCTTAGTTCCTCTGGGTTTCCAATAGCAACTGCATGGTCTTACCACTGGCGATTTCTGGTCTGTGAGATAAGATGATGTGAAGTGGCAAGCTGCTTCCAGCACGTCTCATGAGAGAAGAAATTCGTTTTATAGAATTCCTACAGGCAACAGATTTACCTGATGGATAATATGTCCCATCCTCTAAGGTTAGTGACACTTTATAGTTTATAAACTCAGCCAGAAATCAAACATCAATTAGTGTACAGGTTCCGGTTTCAGATGGAGCAAGATTTATTTAAAGCAATGATGCAAGCCATTAAGACTTACTAAGCCAGAATATGTTGACATGCAGAGCATTTAAAATGCAAATGGGCCAATTTATCCGTTTAGGGAACATATTGGTGCAATTCCACTTCCCAGCTTTGGATGTCCTCAAAGTCCTCCCTGAGACTGCTTTAGGGCCACTCCTTAATCAATTACAACTTTAAAGTTTTCCTTTCAATTTGGTCAAGACTCATTTGTCTTAAATAAGTCATGAAAGCATGGGAATAAATGGTCTCTATTACATGTGTCATGTTTGTATATTGTACTGTTTTTATTACATTGAGATTTCGGAGCAGAAATTGCATCTCTTTAATGCACAACCCATCCCATTGAAAATATAAAGTGATGTCCATTCTTCATGAACATGTGAAAAGCAGCTAATTTTTGAGGTACCTCTGAGGCCATATACTCTACCAGGAAAACTCCCCTATTAAAGCCCAAAACACAAATCTGCATTCTTGCACCTAGCCTGCATTGAGAAGAGAATGCCCCAATCTGCCTATTGATGCATATGCGCAGTAAAAAAACAGAGAATATTGGGGTTTTTGTAAGTTGTACTTGTTGTCCTCTATCTCTCGAGAGGTGGTTTGAGAGCATTCACATGCAAAAGAAGTACAGTAATAACGTACACACCTAAAGAATAAATAAATAAAACACCAGTGTACCCCTCCAGCTCCACAGTGAATCAAATACCAATACTCACAGCCTGGCAAATGTTGATAGATGAACAGAGTGGGGTCCCCCAGCA
The DNA here is from genome assembly GCF_038048845.1 of Mixophyes fleayi. Classification (NCBI taxonomy): domain Eukaryota; kingdom Metazoa; phylum Chordata; class Amphibia; order Anura; family Limnodynastidae; genus Mixophyes; species Mixophyes fleayi. Next base: position 79,503,856 of record NC_134407.1, read on the forward strand.
AAAGTCACAATCAGCACCGGTTAATGAAAAGGTTGGGCTGGTCCAGCTACAACATGGACTCGCAGAGTGGGATCCCCCAGCCCCAGAGTGTTCAGTTCGAGGCTAAAATCCCTACAGGAAATCAGATCCGCAAAAAAAATGTAGAGCCCACCCTAGGAAAAACTAACCCCATGCTGATAGCACTGGGGCTCATCCAACACCCCTGACCAGTCGGTGTTGGGGTAATTATGGTAAAATATCAATAAGTAGTATCTCAATTAGAGATGTTCACTGACCCCAGTGTTCTGGTTTTGGTTTTGGATCTGGATTAACTTTGTGTGTGGCTTTGGTTTTGGTTTTGGCAAAACCGCCATTGCGTGTTTTGGTTTTGGTTTTGGATCCATATTTTTTCTAAAACCCCTATTTTTCTTGCTAAAGTCACATAATTTTGTTTTTCTTCCCCCTGCATTATTTTGAACCTCAATAACATTACTTTCAAGTCATTTGCAGTCAATTTTGACCACCTCACAGATCACAATATTATTTTCATACATTTTCAAACAAAGACTGCAGCAGTTCTTGCCAATGATAAGAAGAAGTTCATTGTCATGTCTGAGCATAAGACCAAAATATCCACCTCTTATGTATGGAATTATTTTTACACAAATCCTGACTACAGTTGTCTAGCCATTTGTAGCATTGTAAAGCCACAGTCAGTAGAGGTAGGGACCTTAACCATCGAGAAACCTCACTCAAGCAAGTTCATGGAAAGCTTTTATGACAATCAGAAACTTATGCTAAAATGTAATAACAAGCAGTCCAGCATCAGCTACCTCCCTTCTCTATTCTGGATCCCAGCACCTGCAGTTTACACCCCCAACACCTTCATCTTCAATATCCTCACAAGTGATCAGAGTTAGTCTTGCATCCAAGTTTCTAAGGTAAGATGACTCCTCCCCTATCCAGGACTCCTCAGAAGACTCCTTGAGCGTTAGGCCCACTGCTGCTGCTCCTGCTGCTGGGGGTGGATCTTCAACCCAGAAGCAGACCAAGAAGAAGACTACTAGTAGTTTACAACAATTGACAGTTAAACAATTCCTTGCAAGAGGAAGCAAGTATGAAAGCTGTCACCCAGTCGCAAAGTGGATCACAGACGCCATGGCGACTATTCTACTATTAGATCTGCGTTCAATATCCACTATTAATGCAGCTGATTTTAGACAGTTACTTGAGGTGTTCTGTCCCCATTACCAAATTCCATCACAACACCATTTTACTAGAAAAGCTATTCCTCACCTCTACCAGAAGGCTCGTAAAAATGTAATTATTGGGCTACAAAATGCCATTCTACATACTGTACACTTAACCACAGATATGTGGACAAGCGGAACTGGGCAAACTAAAGATTATATGATCGTGACAGCCCTCTGGGTTGATGATTTGCCTTCACCAGCAGGGACAGCAGCAGCATATACCCAAGAACGTCACATATATTAAAAGGCAGGCTACTCTGTGTATCATCTGCTTCACTAAGAGGCATATTGTTATTATTATTATTATTATTATCGTAGATTTGTAAGGTACCACAGTGCTCCACAGCGTTGTACAGTAGGGAAGACAAGGACATACATAAAACAAGAACAGACAAGGCAGACAAAATGAATGGAGACGTGAAAACAAAGAGTATGTAGGATCCTGCTCATTAGAGAGCTTACATTTTAAAGGGAAGAGGGTAGAGCTGAAACAAGAGGAGCAAGTGTGGCGCAGAGTGGAGATTGGGATTGTTGTGAGTGTGCATTAGTGTGATTAGTGTGAATATTGTTATCAAGGATAAGGTCACCTCTAAAAAAGAGATGGGTTTTCAAAGAGCATCTAAAGATTTGAAGGCTGTGAGAAAGTCTGATTGAGCATGGTAGGGAATTCCATAAGTGGGGAGCAGCACGGAATAAGTCTTGAAGGCGGTAGTGAGAGCTGGTTATCAGAGATGAGACAACGTACAAGTCAGAGGTAATGCCACTGACAACCTGTTTGAAAAACTAAGGGATGTCATTGCAACATTGCTTATCCTGCTTGGACTCTCCTGAGGATATGTGATTTCTGATAACGCCATGCACCAATATTGTTAGAGCATTACAGCAGGGGGAATTCCATCACATTCCCTGTTTTGCTCACACAATCAAATTGGTGGTACAGAACTTTTTAAAAAAGTACAATGACATGCAGGAGATGCTGTCTGTGTCCCAAAATATAAAGGTTAATTTTTGGGATTCTGCAACAGCATGTAGGAGAATGCAGCAGCTGCTAGAAGAATAGAATTTAGGGGGAATGTACTTTACTCCAGCGCAGTGGAGAATACTTTCCGTGTTGAACAAGGTGCTGAAACCACTCTAAGTAGTCACCTGTGAAGAGAGTGCAGACACTGTTAGCTTGAGTCAAGTGATTCCCCTAATTAGACTTTTAGAAAAGCAGGAAAATAAGTTGAAGGAGGAAATGAAACAAGGCAATTCCGCTAATTATGTTGGACTTGTAGATTAAGTACTTTATTCGCTTCACCAGGATCCAAGAGCTATCAACATCTTGAAATCAGATCATTACATTTTGGCAATTGTGCTTGATCGTAGGTTTAAGAGTTATGTCTTCTCTTTCTTTCCAACTGACCAAGATCTCAAGAGATGCAATAAACTCCTGGTCAGCAAGCCGACAGCTCAAGTGGTACATGACACAAAGACGTCTCCTCCTTCAGTTTCTCTGGAAATTGCTGCTAGGAAAAACTTAGCTTTCCCATGACACCCAGTGGTGATGCAGATAAGTCAGCACAACATTTTGACATTTGGTCTAGTCTAAAAGAATTGCCCAAAAATCGTGACAGCTCTTCCGTAAAATGAACTACAAATTCCATGAGGAAGGCTATTACCGGCAATTACATCAAAGTACACAGACTCCTAGGATGGTGAATACCAGCAGGGATGAATTCGTATTGTTTGAGGATGATGTACATACTGATAAAGGCGAATATGATGACAGTGTAGATTGCAGGTGCTGAGATCTAGCTGAGTGAAGAGAGCTATCTGATAGTGGTATGATTGGTAATATTTTGGGTGGAATGGCATGTTGGCAATTTTATGTTTTTCTACAGTAAACTTTCACCTTTATTAGAGAGGTGTTTTTTTCTTTAAAAAGGTGCAAGCTTTTTATTTACATTTTTGTTTCCCTGACTATGCACTTGAACATAGGCTTTAGCACATGAGGTAGAGGGATTAGTATAATCATGACTGAGACTGGAGAGTGACAAGAACAATGCCACCACTCCTGTTTCTGTATGAGCTATAGCACAGTAAAATGTTACTGGAGACTTTTAATAACACTGACAGCCCTATTATTACAATTTCTGTTTCAGAACTGAACCCTGCCACCAGTAAAATGTAACTGCAGATTTAGACCAAGACTGCCAGCCCTATTATTTTTATTTTAGAAATGACAATTAGCAATGGAGCTCTCCTCTTTGTGTGTAACCTATATTACACAGTACAATGTGACTGCAGATTTAGACCAAGACTGCCAGCCCTAATATTTCTATTTCAGCAATGACAATTAGCAATGAAGCAAAGGGGCTCTCCTCTTTGTGTTTTACCTATATAGCACAGTACAATGTGACCTCAGATTTAGAATACCCAATCTGCCAGCCCTATTATTTCTTTTTCAGCAATGACAATTAGCAATGGAGCAATGGAGCTCTCCTCTTTGTATGTTACCTATATAACACACAACAGAACAATTCCTCGCCCTCAGAACAACAATTCTGAGGGCGCGCAAAAGTATCGAGCCGAGCCAGAGCTGTTCATTTTGGGTGTGTTCAGGTCTCGGGAACCAAGCCTGAGCATCTCTAATCTTAATATGTGCCACTACTGGCCCCATCAAGTCCTGGCAGCCATAAACCGCGTGGCTATGTTAGTGCTTGCAGAGTCTGTCATAGCCTGGTGTTAGCTGTGGCTTTTATGAGAGGGGCCCACACTGTTCATTCCCCCACAAGAAATGTAACCAGCCCAGGCCATGAGCAACAGTGCTTGGATCACTTTTGGGAGGGGGAGCTACACTGGGGGTTTTATTTTTTTAGTAGACATTTAAAACAGCTGTGATCAGGGGCGGATTGGGAACTTAAAGTGGCCCTGGAAAAAATTATTGAAGTGGCCTCATGTGGGCGGGCCAAAACAATGGTAGGTGGGGCCAACACAAAAGTGGGCAGGATTTTGAGCTACTGGAATTTGGTTGTAGTAACACTTAGGAAAACCTAAATGTGATGACTTAATACACAGTGGGTCATCTCTAAAGCAATGCAGGGCAAATGCAGCCAGTCCTGTGTTATAAAATTACATTACACTTTTGCATTATCTGCGACTGGTTTATGCCTCTGTGCTCCAACTTGTTTAGTTGCCTACTAACACATCCTTACAATATTCCCTTCACAGAAACAAATCTTTATTTGTTTAATAAATCCAACTATTACGAAACATGTTGGCACAATTGCATCTGATCAGTCTGGCAGAGCAGCATATGAGCACCTCATGCACTGTTGCATCTTCCCCTGACGTCATGAGATGCAAACTACCAGTCAAATCTCTCTCTGTATATTATATATAAATGTGTACTGTCTGTTTCAAAAAATGCATTACAAAATAATCCTTAGAACTAATGGCTATCCACTGCGATCACCACAAAGGTGAAATGCTTCAAGCATCTGCTAGAAAACACCTCTTTTGTAACAATTGTATATTAGCCTTAAATGTGCCCAGTGATTGGGGGATTGGTTTGACTTAATAACAGTGCAGGGAGGGTTAGTAGACAATGTCATAAGTGAAGGGGAGAGCTATTCCAAGGGTTTGCTGGTGATATAGTAGGTGCAAAGGAGGCAGGATTAATGATATTGTCAGTGTAATTGGGGCTGGCCATATGTTCAACAAAGTGATCTGAGAATTGTGCAAGGTAGAAGGCAGACAATGGAATCAATACAACAACCACTAAAGTATCACCAGAGCTGGAATAAGGCTCTGAAGGGCCCGGGACTCTTAAGACAGAGGGGAGGGTTATCATTTTAAACAAATACACAGGCAAAACTGTGTGCACTACTGTTAGATGCACGCAGCTCTGCCGCCACGAACAGTACATGGCAAGCGGGACTTACCTCCCAATTGTCCTTGAAGTCGGACCAAATCCTGACTAAGCAAGAGACTCGCCGAAATTCGTGACTGCCCCACCAGATTCAGGACAGTGGCAGACAGTCCTGCTCTCTCCAAGCTGTTCTTGTCACTTTCACTCCTTGTGGCTGCTGGTGTCTTTAGCTCAGTTGCTGCTTGTCTGGATCCTGGAATGCTGGAGGCCCTATATGGAAAAAATAATGCGTACATGAAATTTAGAAAATGCCAACCAGCCCCAGCATTAAGTCAATAGCACCCACATTTAATAATTAGGCCTCCCTTCAGTCCCAACATTAAAAAAATAGTACTCACATTTGATAAATAGATCTATTTCCATCCAACCTGCCCTTACATTAAACTAATAGCATACACATTTAATAAATAGACCTATTTCCCTCCAACTAACCCCAGCAAAAATGAATATAATTTACGTTTAATATTACCATTTGTCACAACCATCCCCGGCATTAAATCATTCTTATTCATATTTAATAAAGAGCCCACCTCCCCAAACTCAGCCCCACATTCAATTAATAGCCCCATAACACCCCAGCATTAAATCAAAGGTCCTGTCACCCCATCCTAATTTAATAGGCCCCACTATTAAATAGCCCACCAATAAATTAAATTTCCCCATCACCCCACAAATAAAATAGCACTCATTAGCCCCCACCTAATCTTCACCATTAAATTAATAGCCTACCTCCCACCATTACACTATTAAGACAGCACTCCTCCCTTCCCTTATATCACACATTATATTAAGAACCCCCATTCCCTCACAGAGCATAGCAGGCTCCTCACTTTCAATCACACACACAGTATAGCAGGCCCTCCCTTCACACACACACCCACACACACACACACTGTATAGCAGCCCCCACCTTCTCCCACACACACAGTATAGCAGCCCCCCTTCTCACACACACACACAGTATAGCAGGGGCCTCCGTTCTCTCACACACACAGTATAGCAGGGGCCTCCGTTCTCTCACACACACAGTATAGCAGGGGCCTCCGTTCTCTCACACACACAGTATAGCAGGGGCCTCCGTTCTCTCACACACACAGTATAGCAGGGGCCTCCGATCTCTCACACACACAGTATAGCAGGGGCCTCCGTTCTCTCACACACACAGTATAGCAGGGGCCTCCGTTCTCTCACACACACAGTATAGCAGGGGCCTCCGTTCTCTCACACACACAGTATAGCAGGGGCCTCCGTTCTCTCACACACACAGTATAGCAGGGGCCTCCGTTCTCTCACACACACACAGTATAGCAGGGGCCTCCGTTCTCTCACACACACAGTATAGCAGGGGCCTTCGTTCTCTCTCACACACACACACACACACACACACAGTATAACACACACACACACACACACACACACACAGTATAACACACACACCCACCCCCCTTTCTCCCCTTCTCCCCTTCTCTCACACTTACCTCACAGGAGCTGCAGGAAAGTTCTCTGTCTTCTCACACGGGACATCTAGCATAACGGGGATTGGAAGAAGGAGGGAGGGACGGATCTATAGATCCGCAGTCACAGTGGAAGCACAAGCCACCCAGCACCACACTGACCCCTCCCCCCCCCCGCCGGCACCCGGTCCGAGGGGGGCGGGGCTAGGAATAAATCTTTTTTTTTTTTTTTTAAACTCCCCCAAACAAGCATCAGTCGGCCTCCTGTGGCCACCAGCCAACCGGTAAAATTCCCGGTAGTCTCTATGGCCAATCCGCCCCTGGCTGTGATCATTAAGTTAATGATAATGACTTTCATATCTTGTATGCCGCTAAATGAAGATACACTTCTAGCACACTATTTTGAGTTGCATCTACCTTAATATATGTGCATCTCAAAATAACCAAGTAAAGCTTTTTACACATCTATTCAATCTTACCTCAGATGGAATTTCTGTAACTATTCCACCAATCCCAATGAGAATGCCATTTTCTGCATACGCACCTACACAATTTACCTTCAGATTTGTGATCTTCCTCTTTCATGCTTACACACTTGCACATTTGCCTGACGTTGATCGTGATTTTTAGGAAGTTTAGAAAACAAAATCTACAGATGCAATGAGTTTTGGATAACAAAGGTTCATGGGAGCATACACCCTCTTGCAATAGCTGACCGAAGGGCCGTAAATCATGTGATCTGCATAATTGCATACGTCAGCTTAAGAGCGTCATTTTGCATCCCCCTCTAAATGATTGCGCTCAATTCTAAATGAGGCCCTGCATGCATACTTCCCAACTGTCCCAATTTAGGCAGGACAGTCTTGATTTGAGGGGTGTTCATTTGTCCAGACTGCCAGACAGAATGTTAAAAATTATGTCCTGTTCACCACCGATGTGTAGCTAGTGGAACCGCTGCACCGCTGCATGTAGCTGTGCATTGGCGTTTTTATAGGAGGGAACTGATGGACAGCCTAGCTGTTCAGAAGTGATAGACATGCCATGGGTTGTAGCATCGCCCCTTTGTGACATAGCCATTCCTCCACTGTGACATGAACATACCCTATTGTGACGTAACCAGCCCCCTTTCATATGCACTGACACTTTTCATGCTGTTTTCTTCAATTAATCTTGCTACATCTGTAAGCAATTATGAAGTATAATAAAGAGTAATGCAATCAATGTAATGTTGGGGACAACAACAGGAAATGTTTGAGTAAAAAAGAAATATATATGGTAATAATATAGTGCAGGATAAGTGTATGTTTGATCATTTTTAAACGTACTAGAATATGGTTAAAAGGGTTCCCTGGCTTCAGGTGACATTAATTACATTTTCTGGCTTATATATCCCCTCCTTAAACTTTTCCGAAACACATTCCCTTTTCTTTTTCTTTTTTTTTGCATAGTTTTCTTAGCAATGTCTTTATATCATCAGGCACAGGTTTTTATCTTTCTTAATCTTGAATTCTGCACAAAGCTGATCTGTGGATACAATGTATCCAATGTAGGAAGCACATCTTTGTCTTATGCCATGGCATATTGATACAATGGCTGAAAAACACAAAATGCATATAGAAAGATAAAGTTAAATATTTAGTTAAAGTTGCATAACGGCGCATACATGCCAAGAAATGTAGTCATAATTTTGCCTGGTCTAAGAGGTGGCAATAGCACTGTTCTACACAACTTTCTGGATGGTATATCCTGAACAAGCTAATGCATAAATGTCCATGATTCCACCTCTTCTTAATTGCTCAGCCTCTCATCAAGTGAAGAAAAATATGTTTAATAGTCGCTCCTTAATAGATAACTTCACCTTTAGTGGAACTCCTGCTTTATCACATATGGTATTCACATATAGCAAATACGGGCTCCCCCCCCACCGGATTCTACTGTTACCTGAAGCAAAGAGACAGTTTGCACTAAATCATGCTGAAGGATTGTACAACATGCTATCCATGGTTCAGTAGCATTCAATTAAAGTAATGTGGGCAGATAGAGTTCTCTAGTGCTGAGACACATCATTTTACTTATTAGAAGTATATGGAATAGATAACAAATTAAATTGGAATATGTTTGCATACTCCAAATAAGATGGATTGAAAGAAGATAATATCTGCTCTTCAAGGTGAAAGTGGGTTGAAACTTATGTTGCATGGCTGTTATCAGAGATGATATGAAGTGGATCTTGTGTTGTCTGGCTGTTAGCAGAAATTAGATGAGTATTCACTTGTGTTGCCTGGATGTTAGCAAGAGTAATTCATGAACAATTAACAGCAATAGGAGTCAAAGGGATGTATTTACGAAACTGCAGCTTTGAAAAAGTGGAGATGTTGCATATAGTAACCAATCAGATTCTACGTATCATTTGTTTAGTACATTTTACAGAACGACAACTTGAATCTGATTGGTTGCTATAGGCAACATCTCCACTTTTTCAAACTCGCAGTTTAGTAAATATACACTTTAGGGTCACTTTACCATACTCCTCTCCCTTGACTTCTCTGACAGTTTCAACACTGATGATTTCCTCTTTTTCCCCAATGTCTGATACTGTGGAGTACTGTGGCCCATTACAAATCAATAACAATAGCACTAATAAAAGTGTGCAGGAGCTTGTGCTACTTAGATATTATCATAGATGAAGTGGGGGTGACTTATCTATCTAATATAACAAATCTTTACACATGAGCCATTCCACCCAGTAGATCCCACAAAATGGCTGCCTCCACATGGTCCATGTAGGTGATTGGTCCACTCTAGATTATTTTCCGCAGCCATTAAGATTTTATTTATGTTAGTATATGTGAGGATATTTAAAAAAAAAATTTAAAATGTTGCTGATCAAATCGATTGCACATTTAAACATTATAAGAAGGGAAAAAATAAACAAAAGAGTGAAAACATGGATTTTACAGGAAATATAAAAGTTCTCTCAGGGGAGTTTTAAATAAGCAATCACACATTTTTGTAGAACATAAGATGCATTACATATGGAGATAAGTAGCTTAATCACAGATGCTCTGTACATACAGTACAACTGCAAATAGCAATTTTGCTGTCACTTGTTTCATGTTAGCTAACTATGTTTTGAAATGCGTATTAACTGACTATGTATTCTCTAGCAGAGTAAAATGCCTTAAAATGTTAAAATGTTGCAATATGAAACACCTAAGCTGTTTTATACAATCACGACACATGAAATATAGACAGTCTTGATGTCCACAGCTTATTTAATATACAATGTAATGTAAATGTAGTAATTAATTAAAGGGAATGTTCTAACGATGACAGGCAAATCTTTAATGGAACATCTTTACTTTGCTATTCTCATGTCAGACCTCAGTCCTGTAATGATTTCAGAAAGTGTTTGCTCTGCCACTTCCCAAAACAGTAGAGTGCATTTGCTATATTGTGATCTTGTAGCATGTTTTTTCAGTTTCTAAATGTAAATGACCCTTACAATATATATGTCTTTAGCATTCTCATGAGACACATGCTGGTGTTTTTTTCCACCACTCAATGATGGGTCAGTCTGATACATACAACATAATTCCATTAATGATTGGAAATATTGAACAATTAAAAATAAACATTGCTCTAACAACTCTTGAATATTATATGGCATACAACTCAAATAATCAGCATATGATACAAAGCCTGCTCCCAACACATTATAATGTATTGCACCAGCCTGTACTTAATACTAGAGATGCTCACTGATGCCCGTATTTTGGTTTTGGTTTTAGTTTTGGATCTGGATTACCTTCGTGTTTTGGTTTTGCCAAAACCGCCCTTGCGTGTTTTGGTTTTGGTTTGGTTTTGCTATTTTATTTACAAAATTCTGTTTTTTGGGCTAAAATAACATAATTTAGGTATTTTTTTGTACCTACATTATTATTAACCTCACTAACACTAATTTGTAGTCATTTCCATTAAATTTTGACCATCTCACAGGTCACATAATGCTTTTCATACACTTTCAGACAAATACTGCAGTGATCTGGTTGGATGGTAAGTGACAGAGCAATGTCTAAAACACATGGCAGTTCCTACCACATCTAGGAAACATTGCAACGAACGCTTCATGTGTTTCTTGGATAAGTGAGGTAATTCTAGAGCTAATAAATGTCAACGAGCGCTGAGCCCCCGGGATGTGTGCTTTTATCAGAGACACACACCAATCCAGGGTAACAGACAACGCACTAGAAAGAGCTATTGAAATCCAAAGTAAAAAAACAATTTATCAGTGAGCGTAAAATCAGCCCCAATGAACTGCTTTAAGGACGCTATTAATCAAATTGACCACACTACACTTATAGTGAAAGTTGCAAAACAGCAGCCTGCAAAGACTGTACGATAAATCAAAATGCCCAAAGCACCTTTTCTCTTTGGGTGTATATTACACCCTACACTTATTAGTGCAAATTTGAAAAATACAGTTTAATCCCTGCTAGGCCCTCCTTAATTCTACAGCTTATAAATGTGAACGAGCGCTGACCCCCCGGGATGTGTGCTTTTATCAGACACACACCAATCCAGGGTGCCAGACAACGCACTAAAAAGAGCAATTGAAATCGAAATTACGCAAAATACAGTTTAATCCCTGCTAGGCCCTCCTTAAACAAGCTATCAATGGCCTAAAGGCATCTTAGACCAACAGTGATGTGAAGTGAATTCCACACTGTCAAGATGATGTCGTTATCATGTACAGCATCATCCTCACCCTCATCAGTGTGTACATCATCATCACAGATTATTAATTCATCTCCGCTGCAATCCGCCATTAGAGAAGTGTCAGTACTTGGATGTATTTGCCGGTAAAGGCCTTCCTCATGGACGATGTAGTTCATTTTGATGAACACCATCTTTTCCACATTTTTAGGAAGTAACCTTCTATGTCGATCACTGACAAGGTTCCCGGCTGTACTGAATACTCTTCCTGAGTACACACTGGAGGGTGGGCAGCTTAGGTATTGCAAAGCAAGTTTGTACATGGGTTTCCAAATGGCTTGTGTTTCCTCCCAGTATGGAAAGGGACTGTATGACATTTCCATATCAATTAACTCTTGAAAATAATCATCCACCATCCTTTGCATGTTAATAGTAGGATTGGATGGAGTTATGGCCGAGGTCACACTTTATTTGGTAAATTCTTTCAAACCAGCCCAGATGTCAAACTGTTGTGGTCTGCCACCTGCGTCATCCTTGTTTGTCTTTGGAAAGTGCAATGTTTTCAGAGCAGCAGCTGCCTGAGAAACTGAAGGAGGAGAAGTTGTCAAGCCAAGGCCCAGTTCAGTGGACAACTTGCTGAGCAGTAGCTCCTTGCAACTGTTTTGATCTCGGTCATTTGGAAGCATAGAATCGATGTAGGTCTTAAACCTCGGATCAAGCACAGTTGCCAAAACATAGTGATCCGACTTCAAGATTTTAATAACTCTTGGATTATTGCGAAGCAAATTAAGTACTTCATCTACAAGGTCAACATACTTTGCGGAATTGCTTTCATACATCTCCTCTTTCAGTTTGTCAAGCTGCTTTTCCAAAAGTCGAATTAAGGCAATAACTTGGCTCAAGCTAGCAGAGTCTGAACTCACTTCACATGTCACAACTTCAAATGGTTTCAGCACCTTGCACAGAAAGGATTCTCCACTGTGCAAGACTGAAATACATTCCCCCTCCTTTCCCAATGTCATGGCTTGTGCAATATGCTTGTATGGCTTTGCACTGTTCCTCCATCCTCTGAAGCATATACAGGGTGGAATTCTACCTTGGTAACACCTCTTGCTTAAGTTGGTGGCAGGGCAAATAAATTGATCTTGGAGCTGCTGCAATCTCCTACATGCTAAGGCAGAATGCCGGAAATGTCCCGAAATTTTACAGGCCACCGAAAGCATCTCCTGCACCTCACGGTTATTTTTCAAAAAGCTCTGCACCACCAAGTTTATTGTGTCAGCAAAACAGGGAATGTGATGGAATTCACCCAGCTCTAATGCTCTCACTATATTGTTGGCGTTATCAGAAATAGCATATCCTGGGGAGAGTCCAAGTGGGATAAGCCATGTATAAATGACATCCCTTAGTTTTCTAACAAATTATCAGCTGTTTGCCTGTTAGTGAAACCAGTGATACAAAGAGTAGCCTGCCTGTGAGAAATGTTACATAGTGGTGTACATACTGTTGCCGTTAATGCTTGTGAAGGCAAATGACCAACCCAGTGGGTTGTCACAGTCATATAATCTTTGGTTTGGCCACTTCCACTTGTCCACATATCTGTGGTTAAGTGTACAGTGGGTAGAATGGCATTTTTGAGCCCAATTAGTACATTTTTACAAATGTTTTGGTACAGTTGTGGAATAGCTTTTCGTGAAAAATGGTGTCGCAATGGAATTTTGTAATGGGGACACAAAACATCAATTAACTGTGAAAAGCCAGCTGCGTTTATAGTGGATATTGGACGAAGATCTAACACTAGCATAGTCGCCATGGTGTCTATGATCCGCTTTGCGACTGGGTGACTGCTGTCATATTTGCTTCCTCTAGCAAAAGATTGTTTCACAGTTAATTGTTTTAAAGCACTAGTGCTCTTCTTCTTCGGCTTCTTATGGGAGGAAGATTCACCCCCAGCAGCAGCAACAGCAGCAGTAGTGGAACTAGCGCTCAAACTTTCTTCAGAGGAATGAATTATAGTGCAGGAGTCATTGAGCCTTACCAAGTGGGATGCAGGGTTAACTCTGATCGCTACTGAGGATATTGATGAGGACGGTGTTGTGGGTGTAGATTGCAGGCGTCGGGATGTAGGTGAGAGAAGGGTCCTAGCTGATGATGGAGTGCTTGTTATTATTTTCTTGCCTTATCTTTCAGCTTTTCCCAACACCTTGCCATGAACTCCCGTCAAATTGCGTAACATTGATGAGCTTCCAAGATGGTTAAGGTCCCTCCCTCAACAGACTGTGGCTTTACATACACTACAAATGGCTACACAACTGTTGTCAGGATTTGGGTACAAATAATTCCACACATAAGAAGTGGCTTTTTTGGTCTTATGCCCAGGAATGACAATGGCCTTCTTCTTGTCACATGCAAGAACTGCTTCCACCGGTGCAGGACTTACACAAACAACGTCATCCTCATCAACATCCTCATTAGCGCCCTTGTCGACTACACAAATATCCCCCTCATTCTCTTCCAATTCCAAAGTGGCATCCTAAATTGGTGTATCACCAGCTACACTAGGGCTGTTCAGGCACACATCAGCAGAAATGCTGCAAGGGCCCTTCTTTATGGGTACACTATCAGAATGGTCACGATTACACATACCACTCATGGATGGACTTTCCTCAGGGATTGGTGTCATTTCTGATTCTGAGCATACATTTTCCTCTAATGTCTTACTCTTTTCTTGCAGCTCGGCTTTCACACATAACAGTAGTTGTGCACCACTTTTGGACTCCGAATTACTTGGTCTTGCTTGGTCACGAGTGACCTTTCAAGAAGAAGCCTCAGTAACATTTTTAGATCTTGCACTAATAGAGAAAAGTGAAGGCCTCATTCTTTCTTTGCCACTGCGTGTGTAGAATGGCATGTTGGCAATTTTTTTTTATGGGCAGTTAACTTTTTCTTTATTACAGTTCTTTTTTTCTTCAACACGGTAAAAGGTTTTTTTTGTGTGATTTTTTTTCCCTGACTTAAAAAGACTATGTACTTTTACATAGGCTTTACCAGATGACGTACACGGAAGAGTAACATCAGGACTGGTGGCAGCAGCTGCTTGCTGCTCCTGCTCATATGTGTACAGCTGTGAATCCATTTTAATGAGACCCCAAACACTTTGTAGTGCAAATTCAGAAATATATATAGTGCTGCTATATTAGAATTTCAGCAGTCAAAAAATAGTTTTTTTTAGAAAGGGAGAATATGACACCCCAAACACTTTGTAGTGCAAATTCAGATATATACTGTGCTGGTATATTACAATTTCAGCAGTCAGAAAATAGTTTTTTTTAGAAGGGGGAATATGACACCCCAAACACTTTGTAGTGCAAATTCAGAAATATATAGTGCTGCCGTATTAGAATTTCAGCAGTCAGAATATAGGTTTTTTTTAGAAGTGGGGAATATGATGTAATGCCCCCCCTAGTGGCGTTTTAGTAAAACCTGCACCTCAGTGAATACAGGAGGGGTCACCTGGAGGGCAAGCTAGAAGTTTATGAAAAGTTACATAAACTGGTTACCATGGTGATAACCCAGCCCAGCCTGTAAGACTGAGTGAGAAGAAGGAGGGGCTGTGAGAAAAGGGGGGAGAGGAGAGACAGAGGAGACACAGGAGAGAAGAGATGTAGCTGGGGACCTGGGAGAGTGGGGTGGAAGCTCCAGGATCCCCCAGCATTGCCTGGAAGTCTGAGCGCTGTGACTGCATATAGGGCAAGGAATGTGTGCCCTGGATGAAGGGGAGAACTCCATGTCACTATAGAGAACCCAGAAGGAGGTGCACTGTGTACCCTTTGCACCCCACAATACACACAGTTACAGGGGGTTACAATGACACCCCAAACACTTTGTAGTGCAAATTCAGAAATATATATTGCTGCTATATTAGAATTTCAGCAGTCAGCAAATACAGTTTTTTTGAAGGGGGAATATAACACCCCAAACACTTTGTAGTGTAAATTTGTAAAAAAAAAATGCCTCCTCTATACTGCTCTATTCATGCGATCTAACCCTTCTCTGTCCCTCTCTCAAATAGCTCTAGATTGCTGTAGAGCGGCTATTTATTCATTCTAAAACTTGCGAGATCCGAGATCTGATGACGTCACAATGGCGTTTTGCCTCGTTTTTTTGTGCCCCACAGATGATTACACAAGTTTGTTCACCAAACAATGAGTTGGCGTGACAAAAAATTACATAAGGCTGTCTCCCTAGAAAAAAATATTGCACCCCAGATGCCCCAAACTATCACCAAATTATTCTTTCTAATTTGTTAACCGCGATACCTGTACTTCTCTTCATCATTACAGTATCATTTTCGGTATTTACCTCAGCAGAACGCTTTCCACACTTCAACATAGTAGGAACACATCTGACAGATGAGCCAATTACTATAATGACACCAAATATAAGAATATGGAGCTTACGTATACTAGTGATCATTGTTTGTGCCCATTCCCGTAGACCTGAAAACCATTTTGTAGGGTTCAACCATGAAAACTATTCTGTTACCTTTTCTCCTATATCATACAGCAAAGAATTATGGTTCTTCCGAAATTCCCATTTAAATTGTAAGATTTCGTCTATTTTTCGGTCAATAACTTCTTTGGGGTCACCTATATTATTGGTGATGTACGCCTAGTGTCTCCATCTGTTCAATACAAGTTTCGGCATGTATAGCAGTCTGACATTAACCTAAAGGCACTTTAGGAATACTCTCTTATGTTAGTTGATATGCTCCCGTCCATGATGTCCATCAGTATTCCTGCTATTGGTATTCTTGAGAGCCTCCCATCAATACTGATGTGGCGAGCTATTGTCTGATCAGGTAGGTCAGCTTCCCATGTCTCCAATCTCTTTTCATGTGAGAAATTCAGACATAACAATGACCGATCCATGGAGTATTGATGAAGCTTTCGACTAGGGAACCTAGTGATATTATATCTCCCTTCTATGGGCCTCCCTCCCCGTAATTCGAGTAATTCAGAGATATTTAGTGGGAAAGGTACTAATCCTACATTATGTTGTCCCTGAGGCACATGAGAGCACACTCAGCACTCAGTTTTGTTTAAGAACTTACCCACTAGGGAGTGATAATCATCTAGGTGATGCCCGCCCAAATCCAAATTGCTATTGGACTGGCATCGCTGGATGCACTTCTCTTCAACTACTGAGTCACAGTACTTACAGATACAATATTCTCCAGACAATAGCCCCTCACACTGTCTCCGAGTTCCAGAGTTGGCAGACCTTTTCATTACCCCTGAACTGAGTTTGGCAACAGGCTGTACTGATTGTTGTAACAACTTCTCCTCCAACTCCACTTCATCAGTATCACTACCAGACCCTTTCTCCATCATCTGTCCACCATCACAAGAATAGAATGTCCTAAAAAGAATAAAAATTAGAAAAATCCTGTAAAAGGAAACATAGAAGAACCTCCACTCCATGCTTGGATGATAGTCTGTACAACGTCCTTGGCTCAGGTGTTTGTAGCTGCAGTCTTTAGGTCTCCCAGAACAGGTTCACGAGTGACAGATCTGTGGTGTCAGTCTTGGATTTGTCTTGTACCTTCTCTGGATTGTTGACTTTTCTGCAGTGAGTAGAATGGACCTAGTGCCTCTTTCTGCTACTTTCAGAAATGTGGTGCTGGTCATCAACACTTGGTACGGGCCTTCCCACCGGTCTGTTAAACATGCTGAGTGTAAGAAATTGCGGATCATGACATATTCTCCAAGTTCAACATTGTGACAGATTGTTTCTGGCATACCAGGTGACAGCATTTTGAGTTTCTGTTGCTGTTTTTTTAGCTGTTTGCTAATTTTTATGAGAAATTGACCAGTCACTTCATTATTGCATTTTAAATCATCCTGTGGACCTATGATCAAATGAGGTTGTCTGCCAAAAAGTATCTCGAGGTCTGGGAGTGGTTCTGATACTATGGAGGACTAGTGGCAAGGTTTCTGGCCACGTCAAACCAGTTTCAGCCATTATCTTACTCAGTTTGTTCTTAATGGTACCGTTTATCCTTTCCACCTTACCACTGGCTTGTGGTCAGTAAAATGAGTAAAATCTCTTTCTATAGTTCTAGGGGTACCATATCTGCATACAAATTCCTGAAAAAAAATTTGAGCAGTAAAAACAGCAGTATTAGTGGCAGGGAAATATATATGCATAGGCTATGCAAACAAATCACATTAAATCGCATAATGACAATAAAAAGAAACAGGGTTTTTTTTTTGCCCCTAGGGTTTAACCAGCGTCCCTTGGTTTACACAAAGCAGATATTTGGCTTTGCAACACATGATAAAAAGGCACAGAAAGAACTATTTGCGTTCTTACCCGTTTATGACGCGTCTTCCACCCTTTGTTTGAGAAACCGAAATTCGTAGGTTTTTCAAATCTTCCGGTAGCGAGATTACCGCTCAGAGTCCCCAATTGTTATGCTCGTGTAGATGCTATCAATAAAATTTGTCCGATGCAATCAATGTGGTTCCAATGCACAAAGAGATTTATTAGCAAGATGTAACAAATAACAATTAAATGAAATAACGTACATCCGATACATACGCAGTGCACTGGATCCAGCATACAGTCATTCAGTCCTGAAGTCTGTGGTCAAATAGACTGAATGATGGTATCAGTGCCTGGTTTATATACAGTTTGTTGTACATAAAAAACAATGGTGATGTCATGACATTTTTCAATTTGTTCAGGATTTAGGACAGTCCAGTATGATGCTCTCTAAGGGTGTGGGTCAACTCTCCAACAGCTGCCTACATGTCTTCCCGCCAAAATGCTGGTTCAAACTAGCCTATTAGCATTCCACACAGAATATCATTTTGAGCATTAATCCTTTATCAGCCAATTGTAGCGGATGTCTAATGGTAGAAAGTGGATTGGTATGACACTATACATAATACATTTCCTATATCCTGAACTTTAGATATCAATAAAGTGGTTTTAACATTATTATATTAAACTATTAAATCTATTACATTTGATTATAAAAGACTATGTGCTGGAACTTTATCAAGGTGAACTATTTACTGATGAATGTGTAAGTGTAAATATATGTAGAAGTGTTCGCTAGTGTTATTGCATAATACGCCCTTCCACGCTGTAGCGTGCTACATGCATGTTTTCAGATAAAGCCAATTAAATCGATGGTTATTAATTTGAAACAACTTCTTCCAATTACTTGACTTTCACAAGTTGAACTGGAGAGTGAAGGATAAGCAGCCAGCAAGTATTCAGTATATATGGAATCTCCACCAAGACTGTTGTAAAAGCATCCAGGAATATTCCTCATGAAGTTGATTGAAAGAATGAAAAGTGTGTGCAAATCTAAAATATAAGATAGTTTTGATTTAATATTTTTGGTCACTGCATGATTCCATTTGTGCTACTTCAAAGTTTTGAGAACTATACTATTATTTTAAAATGTACAAAATAGTAAAAATAAAGAAAGATTCCTCTATGAGTGTCCAAACATTTGCTATAAATCCCATGCCTGTCACTAATAGCCTGAAAGCATAATGATTACAGTTGGCACGATGCAGAAAAGCAATTACCAGCAATGAGCTGGAATCATTGTAGATACAGTTTCTGTAAATGCTATTGTGACAAGAGCAAACTTTTTAAAATGAGTAAATAAGTGGTAGTGACCCCCCACCCATATAACTGAAAAATGCCCTACACAGTGAGTGGTACCCACAGAGCTGGCTTTGAAATTCATGCAATATTCTTTACAGTGGTGTAAATAACAAATGCAGAAGTTGCCATCTATACATGTGCACATGTGTACGGTCCTCAATGGACCCCTCAGTTGACAGTGACAACCTTGTAGTACAGTGTAAGGGCTATGAACCAGCCAATTAAAATTCAGAACACTTTGTGAAAATCATGAAAAATTCTGTATATACTGTACAGTCTGGACAAATATCTGCCAGGAATATAAATCCATTCCCACAAATGCATATTAAAGAGAAAATGTAGACAACATACATTGCAAATGAATCACTGTAAAACATGAGCCACTGAGTACTTTCACCAATAGGTAAAACCTAAATTTGAATTAAAAAAACAAAACACAAGTACAATGTAATTATTACTAGTAAAGTGCTCAGTGTCATCCTCTCCAATGATGTAGCTTCATAGAATATGTATTCCTGTTCTTTTTCTAAGTTAGAAACTGAGTCACCCACAGAAAGATATCCATGAAGAGACACATATATATATATATATATATATATATATATATATATATATATATATATATATATATATATATATATATATATAAATAAAACAGAGAAAGGAAGCGCCACACATAGTGTACCATCAGTCAATTATTGTCCAGAACTTTTTTGCAGATGGGAATATGCTTATAGTATAGTTTATATTAAGTGATATTTATTTTACATTATGTTTCTTGTATGAAAAAGTTTTGTTTTTATGTATTTACTGTTCTATCTGGATTGTATGTTGATGTTGAATTGTCACGGGCAAATTGGCGCTGGTTATATGCTGGTAGGGCTTTGAACTTCGATAAAAGGGAGGATGTGTATTATGAATATTTAAGGTCATTATTTGTGGTAACTGAATTGCTTTATGCTATAATCTTTTCATGATATATAATTTACTATCAGAATAGTCCCCAGTTTGTTTTAAATTATGTTAAATATACATTCATCGATATCACAGGAGAACCGGATGTGACATCGGTGGGGTTTGTCGTAAACTACTCTATGTCAAACTGCAGTTAGAATAACCTCTTGATAAAGTCCACTGGACGAAATGCGTTGAGGAAGGGAGCTTTTGTTTTGGACCATCACACTTGGTATTATCATCCTGGCTGGGAGTGTAATATCGTAGATGAGTTCAGATAAGCGTATATTATCTTTTTTAATCCTCTAATACTCCTGAAAATTACCTGTGGGACGTAGAAGATCTTTCAATCTCCCCAGAAGGAGTTACATCCAACATATAAGCTGATAAAGAATTTTTATTTGGCACGTGGCTACACTATTGTCTGGATAATAATTTTATGATTAATGGTACTTTTGGTACACTATGTGTGGCGCTTCTTGCACATTGTGCACATTATATATATCTTTTTCTACACCAAAGTTTTTGGCTTGTACACACATATATATATATATATATATATATATATATATATTGTGGTAAAGCATGGCATTCACCGGAGTCTCAAACTTAAACAGTTTCAGTGGTGGGTACAGCAGACATTTCCAGTACAGCATCATCATTCACAATTCTCCCACAACCTAACATCTGGCTAAACAGTAGTTCCCTCACTACTAGCCAGCCACTAACTGTCATCGGAGGCCCCGCCCACAAAAATAAACAGTGTTTCTATCCTCCACTCCAACACTACAGTCATGGCCAAAAGTTTTGAGAATGACAAATATTATTTTTCACAAAGTCTGCTGCCTCGGTTTTCATGCTGGCAATTTGCATATACTCCAGAATGTCATGAAGAGCGATTAGATGAATAGTAATTAATTTCAAAGTCCCTCTTTGCCATGACAATGAACTTTATCCCAAAAACAACATTTCCACTGCATTTCAGTCCTGCCACAAAAGGACCAGATGACATCA
The DNA here is from genome assembly GCF_038048845.1 of Mixophyes fleayi. Lineage (NCBI taxonomy): Eukaryota > Metazoa > Chordata > Amphibia > Anura > Limnodynastidae > Mixophyes > Mixophyes fleayi. The sequence continues at coordinate 79,524,828 of NC_134407.1, forward strand.
GTTCAGTGTTTTTCTCATTAACACAGTTGAGAGTGTTGACGAGGACAAAGCTGGAGATCACTCTGGCATGCTGATTGATTTAGAATAATAGATTGGAAGCTTTAAAAGGAGGGTGTTGCTTGAAATCATTGTTCATCCTTGGTTAACCATGGTTATGTGCAAGAAAACATGTGTTGTCATCATTGCTTTACACAAAAAGGGCTTCACAGACAAGGATGTGGCTGCTAGTAAGATTGCACCTAACTCAGCCATTTATCGGTTCATCAAGAATTTCATGGAGAGAGATTCAATAGTTGTAAAAAGGCTTCAGGGCACCCAAGACCATCCAGCAAGCGCCAGTCTCCTATAGTTTATTCAGCTGCGGGATCGGGGCACCACCATCTGCATGCACAGTGAGGCAAAGACTTTTGGAGGTTGGCCTGGTGTCAACAAGGCCAGAAATGAAGCCACGTCTCTCCAGGAAAAACATATGGGGCAGACTGATATTCCGCAAAAGGTACAGGGATTGGACTGCTGAAGACTGGGGTAAAGTTATTTTCTCTGATGAATTCCCTTTCAGATTATTTGGGGCATCTGGAAAAACGATTGTCTGGAGAAGGAAAGGTGAGCGCTACCATCAGTCTTATGTCTTGCCAACAGTAAAGCATTCTGAGACCATTCATGTGTGGGGTTGCTTCTCAGCCAAGAGAGTAGGCTCACTCACAATTTTGCCTAAGAATACAGCCATGAATAAAGACTGGTACCAAAATATTAACCAAGAGCAACTTTTTCCAACCATCCAAGAATAGTTTGGTGAAGAACAATGCCTTTTCCAGCATGATGGAGCATCTTTCCATAAGGCAAAAGTGATAACTAAGTGGTTTACGGGTCCATAGCCAGGAAACTCCCCAAGCCTTACTCTCATTGAGAACGTGTGGTCAATCCTCATGAGGTGGGTGGACAAACAAAAACCCACAAATTTTGACAAACTCCAAGCATTGATTACGCAAGAATGGTCAACTGCCCATTCTTGCCTAATCAATGCTTAGAGTTTGTCAGTCAGTATGTGGCCCAGAAGTTGATTTACAGCATGCCAGGGCGAATTGCAGAGGTCTTCAAAAAGAAGAATCAACACTGCAAATATTGATAAAAGCCTTTGACATCTATGAAATGCTTGTAATTGTACTTCAGTAGACCATAGTAACTTGTGACGAAACGGTCTAAAAACACTGAAGCAGCAAACTTTGTGAAAACCAATAATTGTGTCACTCTCAAAATTTTTGGCCATGACTGTACAAATTAACAACAAATCAATTACACCCACGTGGAACATCTGTCTGTGTATGTGCTAAAAGAGGAGCCCAAGGAAAAGTTAACCCTGCCAGCTCCTGCAGACTAGCTGGGTTTTTATCTATTAACCTAAAGGAGAGGTGTGACAAATAAGTATATATATATATATATATATATATATATATATATATATATATATATATATAGATTCAAGCATATTTGTTTTCCACTCTCCCTACACCCTCTTCCCCCCTTCAGTGTTTATTAGAGATGCTCACTGACCCCCATGTTTTGGTTTTGGTTTTGGTTTTGGATCTGGATTACCGTCATGTTTTGGTTTTGGTTTTGGTTTTGCAAAACCGCCATTGCATGTTTTGGTTTTGGTTTTGTTTGGTTTTGTTTTGCTATTTTTTTGGAAAATCAATTTTTTTGGGCATAAAGTAACCAAATTTAGTGCTCCACCTGTTTCTTGGATAAGTAAGGTAATTCTAAAGCTAATAAATTAGGAAGAAAACAGTTTAATCCCTGGTAGGCCGTCCTTAATTCTGCACACAAACCTGATTGCATTCCTCTCCATCTTAGCCTATTGGCAATATAGCCATCGTCTTTGGGTGTATATTACACCCTACACTTCTAGTTAAAGATCTAAAGAAATGGACAAAGGTAGTTTGGTTTCTGTCTGCATCAGCCCTCCCCCCATTCACTTGTAGTAAAATAGAGCAAAAGCAGCCTGCATAGACTGTAGAACTAGAAATTTGAATATACAAAGAAATGGAAAAAGGCAGTTTGGTATCTGTCTGCATCATTTCCCCCCCCCCTCCCCAATCCACTTATAGTTAAATAGAAAAAAAGCAGCCTGCATAGACTGTAGAACAGGCACACATCGGCAGAACTGCTGAAAGGGTCCCTCTTTATGGGTACACTAACAGAATGCTCACGATTAGACATTCCACTGTTGGATGGACTCTCCACAGGGATTGGTGTCATTTCTGATTCAGAGCAAACATTATCCTCTAATGCGGCGGTTCCCAAACTGTGCGCCACGGCTCCCAGGGGTGCAGCGGCGCTGTCTCGAGGGTGCCGCGCGCCAGCCATAAAAAACAAACAGAAACACTTACCAATCCGTGTGGCGCCGGGACCCAGCATCCTCCTCTCTCACGCAGCTGTCATATCAGTGACAGCTGCTGCGTGAGAGAGGAGGATGCTGGTTCCCGGCGCCACGCGGATTGGTAAGTGTTTCTGTTTGTTTTTTTTATGGCTGGCGCGCGGCAGAGGGGCAAAGTGAGAGAGGACAGAGGAGCGTGACAGGAGGGGACAGAGGAGAGTGACAGCGTGACAGGAGGGGGACAGAGGAGAGTGACAGCATGACAGGAGAGGGACAGAGGAGAGTGACAGCGTGACAGTAGGGGGACAGAGGAGAGTGACAGCGTGACAGGAGATGGACAGAGGAGAGTGACAGCGTGACAGGAGGGGACAGAGCAGAGTGACAGCGTGACAGGAGGGGGACAGAGGAGAGTGACAGCGTGACAGGAGAGGGACAGAGGAGAGTGACAGCGTGTCAGGAGGGGGACAGAGGAGAGTGACAGCGTGACAGGAGGGGGACAGAGGAGAGTGACAGCGTGTCAGGAGGGGGACAGAGGAGAGTGACAGCGTGTCAGGAGGGGGACAGAGGAGAGTGACAGCGTGTCAGGAGGGGGACAGAGGAGAGTGACAGCGTGTCAGGAGGGGGACAGAGGAGAGTGACAGCGTGTCAAGAGGGGGACAGAGGAGAGTGACAGCGTGACAGGAGGGGGACAGAGGAGAGTGACAGCGTGACAGGAGGGGGACAGAGGAAAGTGACAGCGTGACAGGAGAGGGACAGCGTGACAGGAGAGGGACAGAGGAGAGTGACAGCGTGACAGGAGGGGGACAGAGGAGAAGGACAGCGTGATAGGAGAGGGACAGAGGAGAAGGACAGCGTGACAGGAGGGAGACAGAGGAGAAGGACAGCGTGACAGGAGGGGGACAGAGGAGAAGGACAGCGTGACAGGAGGGGGACAAAGGAGAGGGACAGCGTGACAGGAGGGGGACAGAGGAGAGTGACAGCGTGACAGGAGGGGGACAGAGGAGAGTGACAGCATGACAGGAGAGGGACAGAGGAGAAGGACAGCGTGACAGGAGGGGGACAGAGGAGAGGGACAGCGTGACAGGAGGGGGACAAAGGAGAGGGACAGCGTGACAGGAGGGGGACAGAGGAGAGTGACAGCGTGTCAGGAGGGGGACAGAGGAGAGTGACAGCGTGACAGGAGGGGGACAGAGGAGAGTGACAACGTGACAGGAGGGGGACAGAGGAGAGTGACAGTGTGACAGGAGAGGGACAGAGGAGAAGGACAGCGTGACAGGAGGGGGACAGAGGAGAAGGACAGCGTGACAGGAGGGGGACAGAGGAGAAGGACAGCGTGACAGGAGGGGGACAAAGGAGAGGGACAGCATGACAGGAAAGGGACAGAGGAGAAGGACAGCGTGACAGGAGAGGGACAGAGGAGAAGGACAGCGTGACAGGAGGGAGACAGAGGAGAAGGACAGCGTGACAGGAGGGGGACAGAGGAGAAGGACAGCGTGACAGGAGGGGGACAAAGGAGAGTGACAGCGTGTCAGGAGGGGGACAGAGGAGAGTGACAGCGTGTCAGGAGGGGGACAGAGGAGAGTGACAGCGTGACAGGAGGGGGACAGAGGAGAGTGACAGCGTGACAGGAGGGGACAGAGGAGAAGGACAGCGTGACAGGAAAGGGACAGAGGAGAAGGACAGCGTGACAGGAGGGGGACAGAGGAGAGTGACAGCGTGTCAGGAGGGGGACAGAGGAGAGTGACAGCTTGTCAGGAGGGGCACAGAGGAGAGTGACAGTGTGTCAGGAGGGGGACAGAGGAGAGTGACAGCGTGTCAGGAGGGGGACAGAGGAGAGTGACAGCTTGTCAGGAGGGGCACAGAGGAGAGGGACAGCGTGACAGGAGGGGGACAGAGGAGAAGGACAGCGTGACAGGAGGGGGACAGAGGAGAAGGACAGCGTGACAGGAAAGGGACAGAGGAGAAGGACAGCGTGACAGGAGGGGGACAGAGGAGAGGGACAGTGTGACAGTAGGGGGACAGAGGAGAAGGACAGCGTGACAGGAAAGGGACAGAAGAGAGGGACAGCGTGACAGGAGGGGGACAGAGGAGAGGGACAGCGTGACAGGAGGGGGACAGAGGAGAGGGACAGCGTGACAGGAGGGGGACAGAGGAGAGTGACAGGAGGGGGACAGAGGAGCTGGGACAGCGTGACAGGAGGGGGACAGAGGAGCTGGGACAGAGGGTAGATAAGGGAAACAGAGGGCAGAGGAGCTGGGACAGCGTAACAGAGGGCAGAGGAGCTGGGACAGCGTGACAGAGGGCAGAGGAGGGGGACAGCGTGGCAGATGAGCTGGGACAACATGACAGAGGGCAGAGGAGGGGGACAGTGGGCAGAGGAGGAGGACAGCGTGAGAGGGGCAGTGGAGGGGGACAGCGTGACAGAGGGCAGAGGGCAGAGGAGGGGGGACAGTGTGACAGAAGGCAGAGTGTCTGGATGCAGTGGGGGCAGAGTGTCTGGATGCAGAGGGGGCACTTTTGCATACAACTAAATAAGCATTTCTGTCCTGACCTAAATACTTATTACAATTTTTTGACCCAACTACTTCTAAAATAGGACTGCTCGGTAATTATTTTGGAGGGGTGCCTTAAAAAAATTATGAAGACTCTAAGGGTGCCGCAAACTGCAAAAGTTTGGGAACCACTGCTCTAATGCCTTACTGTTTTCTTGCAGCTCGGCTTTGACGCGTAACAGTAGTTGTGCACCACTTGTAGGCTCGGTAACATTTTTGGATCTGTCACTAATAGAGAAAGGCGAAGGCCTCATTCTGTCTTTGCCACTGCGTGTGTAGAATGGCATGTTGGCAAAAAAAAATTTATCGGCAGTTAACTTCCTCAGTTACACTTCTTTTTTGCTTCAACACGGTAAATTTTTTTGGGGTGTGTGTTTTCTTGCCTGATTTCAAAAGACTGTGTAGTTTGACATCGCCTTTCCCACATGACGTACTGAGAACACTACCATCAGGACTGGTGACAGAACCTGGTTGCTTATTTTGCTCATATGTGGACTGTTTTGAATCCATTCTGAGCCCAAAGCACTTGTAGTGATACATTTCTGCAAAAGAATGGGGGACACCCCAAAAGCAAATGGGAGTGCTAAATATATTTTATTTACACTGCTGCAAAATAGTAGTTTTTTCACAGCCAGATAAATTTCTGCAAAAGAATGGGGGACACCCCAAAAGCAAATGGAAGTGCTAAATATATTGTTTTTACAGTGCTGCAAAATAGTACTTTTCTTTACAGCCAGATAAATTTCTGCAAAAGAATGGGGGACACCCCAACAGCACTTGGAGTGCCAGAAACTGAACAAAAACCCTCCTCTCTTCTCCTCTTACTGCTGTAACAACTGGTATTAAGCTTTCAATTGTATTGAATACAATCAATCACTGTCCCTGCGCTGATATAGCCAGTGTGACCTAACCTTGCTTTCTCCCTCTGTCAAATGGCGATGGATTGCTGTGGAGGCTGGTATTTATGCTTTTCAAATCTCACGAGATCTGAGCTCAGAAAAACGAATACGTCGCGATAACGTTTTGCCTCGATTTCGAAACCGAACGGGCGGTACTCGGATACCCTAAATTCGGTAGGATTCGGATCTCGGGGAACCGAGCCCGCCCATCTCTAGTTTTTATGTCAATATCTAAATATGTACTTTCTTTTGCCTTTTTATCATTAAAAATATGTTTTTGGTTGTGGATTCTTAAGAAAATAGATTTCTTTGCAATCACTTTCTATGTTCTTCAGACAGGATAAATTCTGACTTTTTCTATCATGGACAGCTGCTTCAGTCTGGATAAAAGCAATACAGAAAATGTCTGCAATTGCATACATTTGCTGAAAGTAATGCTTAGTTTTGTTGGTTACTAGACAACGCCCCCTGAAATAATGCTGGAATACAGTAAAGGATAATTTTAAGTTAATGCACCATTTCCAATCCTCTTCTATTACAGAATATCCCTCTATATGCTGTTTTTATTTTCTTAAAATACAGTATTTATTTTAATGTCGATAGACAAACTGTTAGGGCCACACTGTTGCATTTTACACAGCATGCCGTTACCTAGGAATAGCCCAATTTTATTTTGATCTCGTCCTGGCTGCTTGTTCCTCGATCTTTGTATTACATCTTTTTCATAATAGCACCAGCCTTTCCTCAGAGGTTTATTTTCTCATATATTCTCAGCATGCCAATCTATAATTCTAGGTCGCAACCTCTTGTTCTGTGTCGATGTAATGTAAAACCAACAGTGCAGTCTTACAATTGTTTTCTGATGGGTTCTGATACAGCAATTCATAAAATATTGACTTGAAATGTAATCTTGCCACATTTCCGCTCTGTTAGAATTTTTTTTACAAAAAACTAACAAGCACACTTTCTGAGCAGGCATGAAACATTTTTAGTTGGCGTGGATTAAATTAACCAGAGTATATTTATCCCCCCTCCCGAAACCGATACATTTTCACAGTGTGCATATGGGAAACTATTTTTGGCACAAACATTAAACAGAATGAAATGTCAAAATTGTAGGGAGGATATTAAGGGATTAGGATATAGCTGCATCTTCCTGTTTAATATGAGCTATGGGGCAGCTCGTGTTGACTTATTTGTAGCAGAGGGGCTGCTGCAGCACGCAAGGATGTTGGCTTGTTACAGGGATAAGGGGGAATGAGATATTTCCCAGAGAAAGGGGATTTTGGAAATATTTCCTGTGGGTGAATGGGAGTGTGAGGGATATTGGAAAATCCCATAGGAAGAATAAAGGTGTCACAAATTATGTGCAGAGTGATTAAATGAGTATGAGAAACAAATATAAGAAGGCTATAAGGATAAATAGGAAGCGTTATCATTACATGAAGCTATACAAGCCATACAGAAATGACAGGGAACTATGCATGTAATGCAGACAGATGTTCTCTATTATTTGTGCTGACAATTAGGAGGGAATTCAAACGCCGGCGCTCCCACTCTACAGGGGAGAAACAGAAATTACAACCTGTGCTTACCAGAAAGGGACTGTCTGAGGCTACGGCAAGGAGAAGAGACCCCGTTTGCCAACACCACGCTTTGCTCTTGCCAAGGGCGCGGGACTGCGAGTATTCGGGACCAGGAACAGTCCCGCCCAAATACTCCACTCACTTCTCGGTGACCAGAAGAAAGAATTGAGAGCGATATTCACCCGGAGCACTCCAACTTCCGGTCCCTGCTCTCCTGCTCCTCTCCGTCACCTGTGGAAGACAGAATACAACATGTCCTCCCTCTACTCTACAAGTGAGGCTAAATGTACCACCCACACAACTAGCACTAGCTAACAACAGGTGGCCTGACCCTAAAACAAACTAATAATTGGGTACACAACTTCGCTAAGTACTGGGTGTAGTGCACATCCCAAGACCTCCTCCCTCTACCTGCGGATAACACCAGCCGATGTTCACCTTCTACTCTGGGACTGATCCTGTCCCTCACCCAGGTCGTACTGAGAAGACTATCTTCTCTTTATGAGGTCACTCACAAAATCCCAAGGACCAGTTGCCACCTGCATGACCGGGGCTCACTAGAGCAACGCACCACCAGGGTATTAGCTTCCATTCGGAACCATCAGTGGCCACTGCCGGAACTCGAGACAGTCACGTTCACCCTAGTAGAACACCGCCCCAATCTGGATAAGGGAACCTGCTGCAACTCAGACTGGTACACCCAATTGGAACCACGGGACGCACCACTGGAACTCAAAAGGGCTGTGCTGCACTGTCAGTGAGGTGCCAAATCACTGCCTCAGGAATTGCACGCAACCCCAGAGACCTACGGGACGGGAAGACTTCTGTGTGTCCTGACCCTCACTACATGTGTGCTCTAGCTAACCCCTTTTCCCCACAGACACAGAGTATCACAGGATTACAGTCAGAAACAAGAGCTTACCTTTAATGGGGGCCTGACATCTTGCACCTAGAAGGAAACATACACAGCACAACTAAACACAATACACATTACTGTATTTCACCACACAGGTGCGATATCAAGTCGCTACTGATTATGGAAGGCCGTCTTGTTCTCGCTTCTTCTTGCAGGACGTCCCTCGGCGTTCTCCTCTCTCGGCTCCGCTGTCGAACTAATTTAAAGATGGCGGCACCCGGCGGCCATCTTTAAAGCGCTGATTGGCTCGCCGCAGCGCCAATAATTTAAAAAGCCGGAGGTGAGCCAGGAATGGCTCACTCATCCGGCTGACAATTGGCCAGCAAGGGAGTTGAGCCCTTATTGGCTCACCTGCCCGCTGCTGCTGGGACTTGCGGGGAAGGAAGAAGCGAAGTAATCACCGGCACTGGAATGCAGGAATAGTGACTACATTTTCTTTTTTTCTGTCTTCACCCTCTTCACGGGCACAGCAGTGGAACACATCTTCGCCCTTTTCATGGGCACTGCAGTGGGGCACATCTCCACACATGTAGTCAAATGAGCTACATATTCTTTAAATCTCCTCTGCTGCAACATCTGATACATTTATGCTCCAACATACATAAAATTTCAAAGCAGACCCTGCGCTGAGATACATCCACTCTGGGACAGCGAGCGAACATGACAGCAAACTACGTAATGTGACAAGATGCTGCTAACTGTCCTAGGAAGAGCAGACTTGGCAGAGAGAGGAAAGAGATAATGAGAAATGCAGTCCGCACGACCTCATGTTATTTTCTAGCTGAATGCTAATTGTAGTGTCCTTTCCTGTTATCAGTCTGTTTAACAAACACATCAGCACAAGTGTCTGGAAATTCTGGCACAAAGTTGATATGCAAGAAATTGTTATATACAGAGCAGTAGAAAATCAAAGCAGCGGATCTCAAGGACATCCAGACATAGACAGAGATAAAAAAAAATGTCATTATAGAGACTACTATTAAAAGTGGAATAAACTGCAATATTTCAAAGGAGTTAACCACTTTTTTTTACATTACTTGATATGTAACTGCACCATTAATTTGGTGATTGATAGTTTCATGCTGGTCATATGTTCTAGAAATGAGGATTTGGTAATGATTTGCCTTTATTATATTTTCCTCCGTCTCCTTTGCCACTGGCATTGTGTGTAAATGAGAATGGAGAGGCTGATTCAGTAGACATAGTCCAATGGTTTGAAAGTAATTGCATGAAACTACTGTACCTAAGAAGTTCCCCAGTTTGACCTTTATTAATAATAATAAATAAATAATTCATACTAGACTAAATAAATGCTTTTGCAGTTCTATGTACTGCAGATAAAGGAAGACATATTGAATGTATTTGAATAATTGCGCAAGATAGTAACAGATATAGACATCCCCTACAGCCCATTCGTGTCTGCAGTATATGTTAGTATAGCCATTACATTACCATCGCTCACCTCTGTGAATCTGCTGTGAGCAGTAATGAAAACATTTCTCATACCTCTCAATTCTCCAATTTTGGGGTGATAGTCACAACTTTCAGGCACCAAAAAGAGCATGGCTTTTCAAATTAACGATGTTGGCAATGCCACATTGGGACATCCCAATATACTTCAAGGACTACATGTGCAGCCCTATATCCTTCAAACGTACCTTAAATTCTTCTTAATTTAAAGAGTACAAAAACAGCCCCAAAACAATCTCAGCACTCACAAATTACTCAACCCAAAATGCTCCCCCATGTCCCAAGCTTGGACCAAAATTCTACCATATCGCCTCACATCTACAAAATGTTTCCACATGACGTCTGACCCCCACAAGCCCTAAGACCCACCCATGTGTCACTCAAGCCATGCCACATGCCACTCACTCCTTCCCCCCTTACAAGCCTCTGAGACCTCCCAATATGCCACTCACATGTCCCCACATGTATAAAAATACATAGAGTTCCCCGAGATCCGAATTCATCCGAATTTAGCCTATCCGAGTACCGAGCCGAGCACGCTCGGTACTCTCCCGCCCATTCGGAATCGAAATCGAGGCAAAATGTCATCGTGACATATTTGTATTTCTGAGCTCGGTTCTCGCGAGATTTGAAAAGCATAAATACCAGCCTCCACAGCAATCCATTGCCATTTGACAGAGGGAGAGAGCAGGGTTAGGTCACAGGCTATATCAGCGCAGGGACAGAACAGTGAGTGGACATATTATTGTTTCTATACAATACAATTCTAATCTTAATACCAATTGTTACAGCAGTAAGAGGAGGCTAGAGGAGGTTTTGTTTTTTTTCAATTTCTGGCACTTCAAGTGCTTTTGGGGTGTCCCTTATTCCCCATTCCTTTGCATTAATTTTTCTGGCTATCAAAAGTCATATTTGTCAGCAATATAAAAAAAAAAAAAATAATTTGCACTCCAAGTGCTTTTGGGGTGTTCCCCATTCATTTGCAGTAATTTTTCTGGCTGTCAAAAGTCATATTTGTCAGCAGTATAAAAAAAAAATATATAGCACTCCTTGTGCTTTTGGGGTGTTCTCCATTCTTTTGCATTCATTTTTCTGGCTGTCAAAAGTCATATTTTTCAGCAGTATAAAAAACTATTTTTAGCACTACGAGTGCTATTGGGGTGTCCCATATTCCCCAGTGTTTTACTGTAATGTTTCTGGTTGTCAAAAGTCATATTTGTCAGCAGTATCTAAAACAATATTTAGCACTACAAGTGCTTTGGCCTCATTCAAATGGATTCAAAGCAGTCCACATATGAGCAGAATCAGCAACCGGGTTCTGTCACCAGTCCTGATGGTAGTGTTCCCAGTACCTCATCTGGGAAAGGCGATGTCAAACTACACAGTCAGGACGGGTGCCTTAGCACCTCCCCCCCAAATATAAGCGTATAGGAATACGTAGAGTGAATTTCTGGATGACTTGCATTTAGTCAGTTTCATACAATTACATGACCAGGAGATCACCCAATAAATGCATGACAATTCTTTGTTATGGTCTACAAGGAAGATTTGGCACGTTATTCGCCACAAGGCTGGTCTGAATTTGTACAAATCGGTTCATTTACCATTCCTGAGGAATCCTGATTTTCAGGATGGTGTGGCGGCCTATCCCTTCTCCATATGGAAGGTGGGGGGAATTGGAACAATCGACTGTCTGATACACAAGATAGACAGACATCCTTTAACATTTACTGAAGCGGTGTCCAAATTTCCTAATGTTGAAGCTTTTCCGTTGGCATTCTTGCAGGCTCAACAATATATAAGTTTGGTGCTTAGGACATTTTCTGGACTAGACTGGGATAATCCGGTGGATAGACTTTGAGTTCCCCAAATGCTAAAACTAAAGCTATTTCTTTACATTATAACCATTTACGCACTCCTATAGATCTTTCTTCATTCACTGTGGGACTGGGTAAATGGTTGTTTGTTTTCCCCTCCCTTTCAGTCAAAGAATTATTGCGGGCTTGGATCTTGTAAACTTCTCCCATCCAGCATTTATGTAGAAATGTTTCTAAATATTTTCCATGGTTCATACCTCTCTCCTCAAAGGAGACAACATATGGGACATACTACATGGGGCATTGCCCTCTGTACGGAGTTTCTGGCTACAAGTCTGAATTTTAGCTTTGAAGATTTGGTTAATTATATCCCATTCACCCAAGAGTGGGCTATATTCAGTATTATTCTCAAAAAACAGAAAATTACTATGGGTAGTAGAAAATATGCATCAATTGTATTATAATGCTAAATGTTAACAAATCCTGAATGATTAGGCTCCAAAACATAACAGTCCATTATGGCCTGATAAAACTACCCCATAGCACAGGCATATGTAGGCAATAAAATTTATGAAAATTATTATATGAAAAGCCTCTTCACCTGCCCCCTTTTAGCATTGTCACCCGCCCTCCTTTTAGCATTATCACCTGCCCCCTTTAGCATTGTCAACTGCCCCCAGGGCCGGATTAGCGGAATGGAGGCCCCTGGGCTAATGGGGCCCCCATTCCCCCGTGAGGCCCCCCCCATTAGCAGCCTGGCCCCCCTGTTAGCCGACCGCCCCCCCCCCCCCCCCTCCAAGCGCTTACCTTTTCCTCTCCTGTCACTGCAGTCCTCCTTCCACGGCGCGCTGTAAGCTCCTAACTGAGGAGATCTCGTGACACTCTCGCGAGATCTCCTCAGTAAGGAGATTACTGAGCGCCGGAGAAGGAGGACTGCAGTGACAGAGCTCAGCATTGATCGGGCCGGGGGTGCCCCCGCCCCCGTCCCGATCAATACCTCTGCTGAACTCTGTCAAGGGCCCCCTGGATGCCCGAGGCCCCTGGGCTGTAGCCCAGTTAAACCTCGGGTTAATCCGGCCCTGACTGCCCCCTTTAGCATCTTCACCTGCCCCTTTAGTATTGTTAACTGCCGACATTAACATTGTTACCTGCCTCCTTTTGCGTTCTCGTCTGTACAGCCCCTTCGACCCCATCCCCCCAGACATTAGGTCTTACCTGTTGTTCTGGCGCAGCAGTCTTCTCTCCAGCGCTATACATGACAGGCAGCCTGGCAGCGATTGCTGCTAGCTGCCAGCCAGTGCGCCCATGGACGTTTCTTACTCTGGTCATGTGAGATGTGGAAGTCCTGATCTCATGTGACCAGATTAAGAAGTGCCCACGGATGCATTGACAGGCAGCTAGCAGCAATCGCTGCTAGGCTGCCTGTCATGTAATAGTGACAGTTGGGCCGCCCCCCTTAGACCAGGGGTGGTCCCGATGATTTCAGCCCCGTTGCTGCCATAATTAAAAGAAATGTCAGGAAGAAGAAAAAATTAATTTTGCGTCACTGCCCCCCCAGGATCCAGCACCCTAGACTGCAGCCTGATCAGCCTATTGGTTGATCAGGTCCTGCCCTTGGGTTTGCCAACTGGGGCACACTATTAGGTCCTCTTCCTTCTGCAGTAGAGGAGCTGGAGTCCCTGCACCAGCTGCTGTGGCTCCCAGTTGCTGATAGGTTTGTCACCTTGCAGTGCACCGGACAGTGCTACTACTCAGGTTTCTTAATTTATTATCTGCAAAGCATGTAACAGAGGCAGTACATTTGTCCCAGTTCTACATTCAAAACTGTTGTAAAGTATGTATATGGGGTAAAGCACTGACAAAGGCACACTCATTTCTTAAACGCCTTTGAGTTCATGTATCCTTTATTGCACATTTTGAGAAACGCTTTCCCCTTCAATAGGTACTGCGGAACACCTGCAGCTACTAGAGGTAAGTTGTAGTTGAGTATGAGGTTGGCATTTAAAGTTAATCATAATTAACATCAATTAGGTTAGCTACCATCATATAACAAGTTGCATAAAAACAATACATGTTTTAAGCAATTAAAACTGAAGCTCTACGAGGCATATAAATGTAAAAATATATATAAATATAGCAAATTTTGCTGTGCAACAGAATATAGGATCATTTACCCATAAGGTTATAAACAAATAATAGGATAAATGGGAATAGATGTCTAATACAATGTTATAAAAATATATAGCTGATATATAAAGCAAGAGATAGCAACATAAACCATGTTTAAAATGATAATGAATTTTCATTAAAAATCATCATACCTTACAGGTAGGCATAACATAAAAGCATTAAAAAAAACTAGAAAGTGGGTACCTTCCTTCTGAATATATGTTAAAATCAATTGAGTCATTGAATCCACACGGGGACAGTGTATTAGATGGGAAAATCCAATTAGATTTCCTATATTAGAGGAGCGATGGTACCCATATTTCCGAATTAAATAATAGCGACACTGAGTACTGCGGCACAAAAAATCCAATTACAATGAGGGTGACATGGCAAAAATGTAGACTTACTTTGAAAGAAACACTGGACATTTCCGACCCGGCTCCGATAAATTGCGACTGCGGAATATGCCGCCACTTTAAAATGACATCACTTCACATTGCGACACTGAGATTTCCACTTTTATAGTAGCAATGCCGGGACTTGTCTCCTAGATATCACAAAATAAGAGTTAGGTTTAGGGATAGGATTTGGGTTAGGTTTAGGGTTAACATTACTGTAAGCTGCCGAGTCCTGCCATTTAAAACAGGAAAATATGCCTCTTCATAAATGAGCTCCAGTGTGCTGGTTGCTTGGCCCTAATAGGAAGTCTAGCTGCAAAGAGTAGACACAAGCAACCAGGAATGGTTGCCCCACCCAAGGCTTCTTACATTGTGTGAAGTGGGGGTGGGTGCAATCTTCTGCTCCTTAGAACCGGAGTGTGACACTGGGCTGTTTACTTATTCGTTGTTTTAGGTGCCCTCTAAACCCTGGTGTCATATGTAATATCCCAGGTTCGCCTAGTGTTAGCGCCGACCCTGCAAGCAACACAGATTTCCAACTTCAATCAACCTTCTTTCTACCTGATTATCTGGTAAGCTGGCATTACATAATGACTAGTAACTGATTGATAGGCAGAGGGCAGTGCCCCTTTTCCTTTTTTTCCTCTCTAAACAGCATAATAAAAAGCAGACCATATAAAGTAACATGTGCATTAATATAATTAGCAAAAATAAATACAGGTAACAATTTGATATTCAAAACGTTTGCTACATATTTGCTTTCTGCATTTGGCTGTGAAATTTACCATGTATCACAGGCAGAATTTGGCACATCTTATAAACAGTAGATTATTGACACCATTTTACCTCAGAAATATAGTATTTGAGATCCATTTTAAAAACATTTAATTTTGTATTGAAGTTGATGTCATTTTTTTCACTCTTCTTGCTGAGATGATAATAAAGAGCTGAGATGAATGAATTGATTCAATTTGAATGTACATGAAAATGGCTGATTTAACCAAGTTGAATTGATGTGAAAGATAAGTAAATGATTTGCTGAGACTGTTAAACCGCTAAAAGCAGCAAATCTGATGGTTGCAAAGTGGACAATCAATTTTAGGTTATTATTTAAAAGCTTCACTATAGAATTTAGTCATATACAAACATTATCCTTGTGCTTTCTATTTTTAGAAGAGGCCTCTAATTATGTTCTGTTGTGTGTGGGTGTGCCTGTCATGTGCTCTTTACTAGAAATGAGTAAAATTCATGTTCAGCAAAATGTTTGACTTGTTCAGAGAGCAAAATTTCAACCATTTTGTCAATGTAATTTGGCATTAAGTGCTCTGACTTGAATTTCCCTAATATTTTTGTTTCCCAATAAAAACATTTCTCCAGGTGGCTGGCTACATACTATGTGGGCGGATGCACCAAAGCCCTGCACTTCATTGGAAATAAAGTGTGTGTATAAACTATGTGGGTAGAGGGGGCATATGTGTGTGTAAAGTGTGTGGGCAGAGCAGGCATATGTGTGTGTTAAGTATGTGGGCAGAGGGGACATGTGTGTAAATGCATGTTGGCAGAGGGGGCATGTGTGTGCAATGCATGTGGGTAGAGGGAGCATGTGTGTGTAATGCATGTGGGCAGAGGGGGCATTTTTGTGTAATGCATGTGGGCAGAGCGGGCATGTTTGTGTAATGCATGTGGGCAGAAAGGGTATGTGTGCATACATCCAAACTCCCCACCTCCTGTTATATCCCCCAGTACCCCATCTAAATTAGATATGTTCAGGCTCAGTTCCCCGAGAACCAAACACACCCAAACTTAGCATATCCGAGTACTGAGCCGAACCAGCTCAGTACTTTTGCGCTCTTTCGGAATCGAAAACAAGGCAAAACGTCATTGTTAGGTCGTTGGATCTCGGATCTTGCAAGTTTTGAATTCTATAAGTACCGCCATCATCGGCGATCTAGCGCCATTTTACAGAGGGACACAGAAGGGGTAGCACAGTCTGTAGACCAGTTGGTCAGCAAGCTAGATAGAATAGAAATAAGAGGGTGTAGCATTGTTCAACAAAATCTACAGTGACATTTTTGAGAAATCCATTGCTCCATTGCTAATTATCATTGCTGAAATACAAATACTTGGGCTGGCAGGCTTGGTGTAATACTGTAAATCTGCAGTCACATTGTACTGTGTTATATAGGTAACACACAAAGAGGAGAGCTCCATTGCTCCATTGCTAATTATCATTGCTGATATACAACTACTAGGCCTGGCAGGCTTTTCTTCTGAATGTGCAGTAAATTTTACGGTGTTATATAGGTTACACACAAAGAGGAGTGCTCCATTGCAAAGTGTCATTGCTGAAATTCAAATACTGGGCCTGGCAGGCATTTTGTCTGAATTTGCAGTCAAATTGTACGGTGTTATATAGGTTACACACAAAAAGGAGTGCTCCATTGCTAAGTGTCGTTGCTGAAATTCAAACACCAGCCCTGGCAGGCTTTTCTTCTGAATTTGCAGCCAAATTGTACTGCATTATATAGGTTACACACAAAGAGGAGTACTCCAATGCTAAGTGTCGTTGATGAAATACAAATACTAGGCCTGACAGGCTTTTCTTCTGAATTTGCCGTCAAAGTGTACAGTGTTATCAAAATGGATTCACAGCAGTACACAGAACAGCAGGAGCACCAAGCAGCTGCTGCACCAGTCATGATGATAGTAATCCATCTATGTCATCTGGCAAAACCTATGTAAAAGTGCATAGTATTTTTAAGTCAGGGAAACAAAACTGTAAAAAAACACCTTTTACCTTGGTCAAGAATAAATGGCCTGTAATCCAGACAAAGTTATCTGCAGAAAAAAATAAAATTGCCAACATGCCATTCTACACACGCAGTGGCAAACAAAGAATGAGGCCTTCGCTTTTCTCTATGAGTGAGAGTTCTGCAACTTCTTGTAAGGTCAGTTGTGACCAAGCAAGACCTTGTCATTCGGAACCCAAAAGTGGTGTCCAAGTACTTTTACGTGTAAAAGCCGAGGTGGAAGAAAACAGTAAGGCACTAGAGGACAATATATGTTCAGATTTAGAAATGTGTATAAGTTATTTTCTTTCTGTCTCTTTAAATAATAAATGAGATGAGCAGGTTTCCAAAATATAATATTTCTACAATTTATTAAAAAGGTATTATACATAGATACAGCCATACTGGACGAAGCAGACATATGCCCAGGGTCTCAAATGCCAATTGACACCCTATATTTGATTAGCTTATTGTCAGACGCCGTCCCCGCTGATTCCCTGTCAGACGGGGAACGGACATCTGATCCCCCCGTCGGCTGCCGCGGACTTCCGGATAGCGGGCGCATGCGCCCTGGCCTCAGTCCCGTTGCTAGGCAATGGGACGCTGCTTCAGTTTCCGCTGCCGCCTCCGCTCTCTACCAATCACCTCAGTCTGGATTCTATTTAAACCTGCCTCTGGTGCCATTAGGGTGCCAGAGTAACAGGTTCACCACCAGTGTTCCTGGCTTCCTCACTCCCTTGTTTTTCCCTGAGTATCCTGCTTCCTGTTTATCGTTGTGACCCGGCTTGGCGACCATCCTCTTTCTCTGTGTGACCCATTCTGTACCGTGACTTCGGCTTGGCGACTACTCTACTGGATTTCCCTTTTGTACCTATATACCTGATTGCTGTGACCCGGAACCGTCTGACCTCTCTACGCTACACTGGTAACTGGCTAATAGGACCGCGACCTGCATGCTCTCTGCTGCGAAGTCCAAACCACCTTGCGGGGGTCCCTGGTGAACACCAGGGGTACGTTAGACTCCGCACCTGTTTGACCAGTTGCGCTAATACTGGTTAGTGTCTATTTATCTTCAGCCTTCATAGGCCTACAGCGTGAAACTTATTCTTTTATAGAATATGAAACTCAATCTTACTTTAAAACACCTTCCCAGCTTACATCACTGCTGGCACTCTTTCATTAAAATAACATGTTCTATTGGACGGTCAGCTTGAACTTTAACGGTGCCAATATTTCTTTGGACATATCCGGTGATATTGCTAAATACAATCATATGACCATTATCTAATCTGTTTTGCTCATGAATTGTGCAGTAATGAAAAACATGTCTCTTGTTATGCAATATGTGTTTTTCTCCGTTCTCTTAAAAGCACAGAAACAAATTCAAGTTTATTGGTTCATTCTATTGAACTAATTGATAATATAGGGTTTTTGTTAATTATTACTTCGACAAATGACACAAATCCCTGAGGAGAGTCCATCCACAAGTGCTATGTGTAATCATGACCATTCTGATATTGTACCCATAAAGAAGGCCCCTTTCAGCATTCTGCAGATGTGTGCCTGAACAGCCTGAGTGTAGCCAGTGATACACCAATTGAGGATGCCACTTTGGAATTGCAACAGGATGAGGGGGATATTTGTGTAGCCAGGCGCTAATGTGGATGTGTGATGAGGATGATATTGTTTGTGTAAGTCCTGCACCGGTGGCACGTGATAAGAAGAAGGTCATTGTCATGCCTGGACATAAGACCAAAAAATCCACCTCTTATGTGTGGAATTATTTTTATCCAAATCCTGACAGCAGTTTTCTAGCCATTTGTAGCGTATGGAAAGCCACAGTCAATCGAGGTAAGGATCTTAACCATCTAGGATCCTCATCCATGTTATGGCATTTGAAGGAAGTTCATGAAAAGCTGTTGGGAAAATCAGAAACTTATGTTAAAAAAATAACAACAAGCAGTCCAGCATCATCTACCTCCCTTCTCTCATCTAGATCCCAGCATCTGCAATCTACACCCCAACACCTTCATCATCAATATCCTCACAAGTGATGGGAGTTAGTCCTGCATCCAAGTTGCTAAGGCTAGATGACTCCTCCACTAACCATGATTCCTCTGAAGAATTATTGAGCGTTAGTCCCGCTGCTGTTGTTGCTGCTGCTGGGGGTGGATCTTCAACCCAGAAGAAGACTACTAGTAGTTTACAACAATTGACTGTTAAACAATCCTTTGCTAGAGGAAGAAAGGCACTAAGAGGCATACAGCTGATAATCAGTTACAAAAAGTAATGGATGTCATTGCAACATGGCTAATCCTGCTTGGACTCTCCTGGGGATATGTGATTTTCTGATAACAACACCAATATTGTGAGAGCATTACAGCGGGGAGGGGGGGGGATTCCATCACATTTCCTGTTTTGCTCACACAATCAACTTGGTGTTACAGAACTTTTAAAAAGTGACAATGGCATGCAGGAAATGCTGTTTGTGTCCCAAAGAATTTAGGGTCATTTTCGGGATTCTACAACAGCATGTAGGAGAATGCAGCAGCTGCAAGAAGACTAGATTTGAGGGGAATGTACTTTAGTCCAGCGAAGTAATCACCTGTGAAGAGAGTGCAGACACGGTTAGCTTGAGTCAAGTGATTGCCTTAATTATACTTTTTGAGAAGCAGCTAGAGAAATTATAGGATGAAATAAAACTTAGCAAATCCGATCTAGGACTTTATTCGCTTCGCCAGGATCCAAGAGCTATCAACATCTTGGAATGACGTCTCCTCCTTCAATTTTTCTGGCAACTGCTTCTCGGAAAAAACTTTCCCCAGTGCTGATGCAGATGAGTCAGCACAACATTTTGACATTTGCTCTGCTCTAAAAGAATTGCCCAAAAATCGTGACAGCTCTGAAATAAAATGAACTACATATTCCATGAGGAAGGCCATTATCGGCAATTACATTAAAGTACACAGATTTCTATGATGGTGGATTCCAGCGGTGATGAATTCGTATTGTTTGAGGAAGATGTACATAATGATGCGGGTAAATATGATGACAGTGTAGATTGCAGGTGCTGAAAGCTAGCTAAGAGAAGGGAGCTACCTGATGCTGGAATGCCTGGTAATATTTTGGGTAGAATGGCATCTTGGCAATTTTATGCTTTTCTACAGTAAACTTTCACCTTTTTTAGAGAGGGTTTTTTTCTTTAAGGTACAAGCTTTTTATTTACATTTTTGTTTCCCTGACTTAAAACCACTGTGCACTTGAACATAGGCTTTACCACATGAGGTAGAGGGATTAGTATCATCATGACTGAGACTGGAGAGTGACAACAACAATGTTACCACTCCTGTTTCTGTATGACCTATGGTACAGTAGAATGTCACTGGAGACTTTTAATAACACTGACAGCCCTTTTATTACAATTTCTGTTTCAGCACTGAACCCTGCCACCTATCCTGTTTCTGAGTGAGCTATGGTACAGTAAAATGTAATTGCAGATTTAGACCAAGACTGCCAGCCCTATTATTTCTATTTTAGAAATGACAGTTAGCAATGGAACAATGGAGCTCTCCTTTTTGTGTGTAACCTATATAACACAGTACAATATGACTGCAGAATTAGAAGACCAAGTCTGCCAGCCCTAATATTTCTATTTCAGCAATGACAATTAGCAATGAAGCAATTGGGCTCTCCTCTTTGTGTTTTACCTATATAACACAGTACAATGGGACCTCAGATTTAGAAGACCAAGTCTGACAGCCCTATTATTTATTTTAAAGCAATGAAAATTAGCAATGGAGCAATGGAACTTTCCTCTTTGTGTGTTACCTATATAACAAACAACAGAACAACAATTCTGAGGGTGCGCAAAATTATCGAGCCGAGCCGGATCTGTTCATTTCGGGTGTGTGCAGGTCTCAGGAAATCGAGCCTGAGTATCTCTAATCTTAATATGTACCACTACTGGTCCCAATGGAGCAATGGAGCTCTTCTCTTTGTATGTAACCTATATAACGCAGTAGAATTTGCCTGCAAATTCAGAAGACAAGCCTGCTTGTCTTCCTATTCATCAATGACTCTTAGCAATGGAGCACTCGTCTTTGGGTGTATTTTAGACCCTACACTTAGTAGTGCAAATTCCGAAAAAAAGAGTGCAATGACTGGTATATTAGGATTTCAGCAATGACAAAATGACCAATGCAGCTCTAATATAAGGGTGTATATCAGACCCTACACTTTGTAGTTCAAATTCAGAAAAAAAGAGTGCAATGACTGGTATATTTATAATTTGTATTTCTGCAATGATAAATTCAACAATTGAGCTTTCTCTAACACTGCTATCACCCTCCTCTTTCTCTTCTATCACTTTGACTGCCAAACTGCTCTATACTTTGTGCTAGATCACCGTGGAGGGCAGTATTTATGGATTCCAAAACTCATGAGATCCGAGATCCGACGACATCACAATGAAGTTTTGCCTTGTTTTGGAATCCGAATAGGCGCGAGAGTATCGAGCCGACTCAGCTCCATACTTGGAACCCCAAAGTTCGGGTGGGTTCAGTTTTCACGAAACCGAGCCCAGCCATCTCTAATTAAAAGTTAAGACATTTTGCAGTACCTATGGAGATCTAATAAATACTAAACCTAGACAGAAATGTGCACTATTATCAGAGATTCACCTCTGGAAAGAGAAGTGGGTACGGTTGGGTGACAGCATAACTCTTCCAGAGTCTGTGGAAGAAGCTCTGCAGACTTGTGATGAAGATGTGTACTTGTTAATGAACTCCCTTTTGAAAATTCTTCTAACTTTGCCCATCAGTGTTGCATCAGCTGAAAGGAGCTTTTCTTCTATATGTTGTTTAAAAACGTGGTTGAGAAACCAAATGAGTCAGGAGAGGTAATCTGGTTTAGCTCTTCTACATATTCATGGTGAATTTAAAGTACACCTGGACAGAGTGATTGATCGCTTTGCAAACAGCAGAAATCGAAGATTGTATTTTGTGTTACTAAAAAGTTACTTATTTGTATTTATCCTTGTTATTGTTGAACATTCTGTCTATTTCATTATTTGTTGGTCTCATTGTTGTGATTTTATTGCAATTTAGTGTCTTGCTTAAAATAAAGAACAAACTTGGTCTTAAAATACATTTATTTGTGTGACACAGTGTAGTAGGGTTCAGGCCCGGGAGGAGTCAGGACTGGAGAGGGGAGGAGTCAGGACTGGAGCAGTGTCAGGACTAATTGGCAAAGCGCCACCCCCCCTAGTTCGTTCAGTTCCCCTGGAAAGTAAGTTGCAGTCAGAATTATGTATCTCTGAACTGACCAGTCCCAAACTTCTAATACTTCTTTGCATACGGATATTGATTTGGTGCCCCCCATTTAGTTTATAAATGATATTGCTGTTGTGTTGTCCAAGCACAGCTGGACAGAGACCCCTTTTAAGTGGCTGGGAACTAGAGTTTTCAGAGCCAATTTCGCTGATCGTAGTTCCAGTACATGTGAGAAACCTCCCCAACCTGTCAGGGAAGCATCTGTGGTGATTGTCACGAATGGAGAAGCATCTAGAAGGGGGCGAGGAGGAGGTCAGGGGAGACTGTCCCATTTAGACAGCTCTCTTTTTTACTCTCCCGGAGAGATGAATGATGTCTGACCAGGAATAGCGGGCATGAATTAAAGTTCTCGGGAGACCTTGCGACTCTCTGCATAACAGGGGCACGTGTCGAAAGCCAGCAGACATTCTAATCTTCATCCCAATAATTCTTGCTAAGTTGCGGAGAGACATTCTGCAATTTTTATAAGTTTTTTAAATGCATTCTTTTGTATCTAGCCATTTACCTAGTGGTAATGCTAGAGAAAAAGAATGGGTATTTAGGTTGAGACTATGAAAAAAACAAAAAAAACCCTGCTATGGCGCCAATATAATAAAATTCCTATGTAGCTTAGAGACTGAATAAGGTATACAATCATAGTACAACTTGAAGATAGTTGAATTAATATAAGACAGAGGCCAAGCTGCTGCAAAAATCGGCGGCTGCGTCCACCCACAAACTAACAATATTTAGGTTGAATCCGAGAAATGTGATGATCTTGGAAGGGAACCCCAGGTTTGCTAACAGAGAAAGGGTTAAGTTAATGTGTCTCAAAAGGGTGTTTACGTCTGAGTGCACATATAGCATGTTGCCCAGGTAAATAATACATTGGACTGTCTGCTGACGGAGATGTGACAGCACTGCTTTCATGACTCATATAAAAGTGTAAGGGGCGGTAGACAGGCCAAAAACCACAACTATCCACTGAAATAAACCGTCTCTCCAATAGAATCTGAGAAGGCGTCTGTTTGATATAGAGTGGAAAGCTTCATTTAGATCTATTTTTAAACAGAAGCAATCCATTGTGAGAAGGTAAGGAATGTCTGGGATACCTTCCATATGAAATCTCTTTGATTTCAAATATCGATTTAAAGCTTTGAAATTCAGAATGGTCTTGTTTTCTAATAGGCAATAAGTGACTGGCCCAGCCTTTGGCAGCTGGGTCCACCTATTCTATTTTTCCCTGCCATAGAGCCAGTGCCAGTACTTCGTCTAACTGAGGGCTGCAATTCCTTGAACAAGGAATATGAAATGCCTGGAGTATGAAACTAATTAAAGGAAGGTTTATTCCACACTGGATTGTTTTTAACAACCACCTGTCTGTGGTAATCTGCTGCCACTCCAAAAATGGCAGTATTTAATTTATGTGCAAAATAATAAATGAAATTGCACCCCTTGCATTGTAACAAGATTTGTCCCGGAGAACATTTACTCCTTCTTTTGCCTTATTCCCATTAATGACTCAGGCCCACAGTGTTCATGTTTGAATGCTGTTTGAGGTGATTTTATGGACAGAAGCCCAACAAAATGGGTTTTGGTTGAATCACTAAACTCCCAGGCTGTCATTAATGGTGGTGTGACCACTGTGATCCCTTGGCACTACTTGGCCATCATGTTTTGTCACCGTTTATATACAGTAGGTAGGTGTGGAGAAATTATAGAGCACACGTTGTCTACAAATAGTGGACGCAGACATTTTGTTGGATAACCCAATATATATGATTATGCAACTTATCAATTTGCTAGGAATACTCTACATTCTAATCACTCCTCTATAGTATCTCAGTGATTTCACTGATATCTTTCTAGTGAACTGATATGTTGCATACTCATTAATATTGCTTCGGCTCACAAAACAGCTGCCTTAGTTTGATGTTTTTATTGGGACATTTAGGGGCTGAGAATATTTATGGGACAATGCTTTTTTTTTATATAGTGTGTGGCTAAAAATATCATGCTTGCGACCAAGGAGGGCTGGCAAATTTTAGACCGGGGGGCAAGACTTGACTCAGCAGCCTATTCGACACATTTTAAAGGAAAAAAATACAGGTGGCCCAGTGTCCCAGCCCAAAGTAGGCCACTATGGGATCGGCCCGGGGGGGCAGATGCCCCCCTGGCCAACCTGCTCCTGCTTGCGACTAAATAGCATATTTATTTTCTTTGACAATGCAATCATCACACATGGACGGATTCTGCTCCCTGCACTGTTGTGCAAAAGCACAGAGGCCAGAAGGGAAGCAGGAACTTGTAGTTAATTACAAAATAGCTGGAGAATCATAGGGTACAGATATCTACTCTTATTTTAATACATTGTAACCTATGGGATCTGCTCTCTGCTAGCACAAGAACTGTATCCAAAGATTGAAATGTTCACAAACGCTACAGTAGTACAGATAAAAAGCTGATGAAATCTAGGTCCATTGAAATAAATATTGGCATGTAGCTTGAACAGATAAGTTGTGAAAGACTACTGAAGTGTATGTAGCACCTTTTGTGCTGAGGTGACATGTTGCAGATGGTTTAAAACCGGCACCTACAAATTGTCCCTGGGTATGATGCATATAATATAAATATATAACTCTGTAATTAAATAAACCCAGATAATTTTGCAGATGATTTCAATAAATCAATATATGGCAATAGGATTACTAGACTGCAGCCTAGTCAGCATATTGGATAATCATGCCCTGCTTACACTGCAGGACCAATTCTTGGTTTTGGCCACAAGTGCGCTAATCTGTTGTGCCCCTATGTGGTACAAAAAAGTAGAAGTTGAGTACTTATTTGTGGGTTACATTTTTTTATTATTCCATTTAGCACAGTTACTATGTACAGATGAACTTACCACAAGTAATATGAAGGACAGGGTGTTTGTTATTGTTGTATGACCTGAACAAAGAGGCAATCATCAGTGTCTCACTCTTACTAGTATCCTTGAATGTCACTTCAAAGCTGCTTAACTTAAAAGCCTGGTTTTGTACTGCAGTTATCATATAACGCACATGAATTCCTGTGTTTTCTGGGATGCTGGCCGATTTCCTAGCTTTGGGACTATAGATGACATAGTTCAAAGGAAATCCCTGGAGTTTGTTGCAGCAAAATGATGCTGTCTCTACTGTACCATGTAAAGGATACTACTGTGTCACGCTGCACTGGTGGAGCATCCGGGGAAACACACAGCATTCCAAAAAAAGCTTTACTCCCTCTGTCTCAGAAAGAACAGTCAACTACATACTGTGGATATAGTACAATTGATAAATACTGTAAGGGTGTCAATTTATTAGGGTCAGACAATCAAAAATCTTTGTGGTTTAGCAGTTATATTAGAAGATATCCAATTATAGGCTTTGTACCATTCAAAAAGTCATATAATAGAAGCATATAAAACATAGTAGACCATTATCTAGTAGCATACCAATCCATTAACTTTCAATGCTATGTCAGGTTCTGATTTATTTCAGAATGCACACACACCTGATCCCTATGCTTATATAAATGAGTCTAACTATAGTCTGGCTCAGAAGTCCAATCTAGTTCTCATCGGCAGCACACTAGTAGAAGCTCATAGATTTTTCCCAGATTGCAATTAGTGCATAGTCTGCATATACAACCAACTAAACTTTAACTGTATGATCCCTCTTCAGGCTGAATCATCATAACCTGCCACCACTGTATTCCATCTGTAACGTAAAGTGGTGTCTGTATCATCAGGCAAATGGCGTACCATCCACAAGTGGTACTTTAGGATAGATTCAGAGGCAGCAAAAAAAACACTCTTCTTAGAGTGCATTGCTGTCACTGCTCCATGACTGCCAAGCATTTGACTGTATCACACTGACAGCACGTAGCGGAGTACTTTCATATTTCTTCAATGACAACCTGCCTCTGGCACTTAACATGCCACAAAAATAACTCGGGGGGGGGGGGGGGGGGGGAGGCTGTCAGTAAGGGTAAGGTCCATGGAGTTTTGTTGAAAGTACTGGGGACGTCATTGATCAGTTGTCTGTCTATATCCCAGAGCTTCACAGACAGAGTGCTAGGCAGGAGTGGTGCACATTAGGATAATCACTGGTGTTTTAGGAATCTCCTGGACACGCAGAAAACATTGTCAATCCTGCATTTACTGTTGTTTTCAATATAAAACATCACTAGAAGGGCAGAAGTCATGATTTTATATGTTTTTGATCAATTAATTAATGATCATAATACCATATAGAAATAAATTTAGCTACTGGGTTTTCTTGGTGATAGAGGTTTGCAAATAAGAGAAATAAAAATTTGTAAAAATCAAATAGACTGTAATGGTTGATGCAGACACATTAAACTGCTATCAAATACAAACAGTGAGTTCCCAAGGCACTTTGTCAACATATAACTTGACATCGCCATGATAAACCTGCAATTAGTATAGATTTTCTGCAGCATATTTATGTAAATGTTAATCCTTTTATACATGCAGCAGAAATGATTACTTGATGTGAGCGAAGTATTTATAACCTGTCTCTAGATTTAATGTACTCCATGTGGCTACAACTGGGGTGCGGTGAAACAGACTTCATTTTACACAACACGTAATTTATATAATTAATATTTGATAGAGACGGTTTAAATATTTATAACAGCAGACTAAAGTTCCCTCATTCAGAGAATTGAAACACATAATATGTGTTACATAAGAAGTACAACCTTCATTTCATTTCAATTTTGTACTGTATGTTTTTTTGTGAAATTATTAAAATGTCATTAAAGTATTATTAACATAAGGAATTAACCCAATTATACCCCTTCGTTTATAAAGCAGCTACTTCTGTATTGTATATTCTCTTGTGTTGTACAACTGTACTGTACATAAGGGGACAAAAAATCATGCTGTAATATAATTACCTATCCAGCGACTTCTTAGCAATGTTCACAACAGATTCTGTTTTTCATGTAGACTGTGCCACGTTTTGTAAATGCGCCGTGGCAAGAACTTAAAGTGATGGATGTACAGACCAGGCAGCACTTAGACTCTCATTCTAGGCTTTTGTTTCCTAACCTGCCATGGTCTTTAAACTTACTTAAAGTGACATTTGCTTTGCGTTTTTTTTTTACATTTATTGTCACCTGCTTTTTTTGTATTGCTTTGTGTGTTGTTTTTGTCTTCACCTACCTGACCTCACGCACCCTTTCAAAGCTTGCTAGTTAGCTTAACTGGTCAACAACTATAGCTTTGTGTACAAGACAGTTGTGTGGTAAAGGCAACTGAATGTTGAACACATTGGGGTGGAGAGGGGGCTGCTAAAGTCAAAGACCATGACTAGCTAGAGTCTAGCTAGTCATGATCTTTGACTCTAGCTGCTAGACTATAGTGGCAACTACTGATATCATTGGTGACATTATAACAGGCCACATACATTTATATCAATTTCATGGAACCCAGTCCAGCTCAGCTATAAACATTTTGACCCACTTGATATGGGCATGCAGTTGAACCCTGAGCCTTCTTTAGGTATTCTATCTGTAACAAATACCTGGGTATGGTGAGGCGAAGTGATTTGGACACTATAGCATGGCATATGTGAATTTTGGGTATTACTGTGTGGCATATCATTGGGGCACAACATTGTTAGGGGGCACTACTGTGAGGCATAACGTTGTTTGGGGGCACTACTGTGAGGCATAATGTTGTTTGGGGGCACTACTGTGTGGCATAGCGTTGTTTGGGGGCACTACTGTGTGGCATAATGTTGTTTGGGGGCACTACTGTGTGGCATAACGTTTTTGGGGGCACTACTGTGTGGCATAAAGTTGTTTGGGGGCACTACTGTGTTGCATAATGTTGTTTGGGGGCACTACTGTGTGGCATAATATTGTAAGGGGGCACTACTATGTGGCATAGGGGGGCTGCCTATCTATACTAAACTATAGGGGGGGCTTACTATGCTAAACTATAGTGGGGGGGCTGCACAGAGAACACTATAGGGAGGGGGTGATTGGACCTTAAATTTAATGCTGAGGTGGTTTGGATCTATAATTGAATGTGGGGCTGAGTGTGGGGAGGAGGGCTATCTATTAAATGTGAATATTATTATTTTATGCAGGGAATGGTCGTGGGAAATGGATGTATTAAACGTAAATGCTATTAATTTATTGCTGGGGCTGTTTGGAGGGAGGGTTATAGGTTTATTTATTAAATGGGAATGCTAATAATTTAATGTTGGGGTTGGTTGGAGGGAAATAGATCTATTTATCAAATGTGAGCACTATTACTTTAATGTTGAGGCTGGAGAGAGGCCTAATTATTAAATGTGGGTGCTGTTGATTTAATGGTGGGGATGGTTGTACCCATTATTTTTTCCAAATAGGGCCCTCAACATTTCAGGATCCAGACAAGCCACAACTAAAGAAACCAGCAGCCACAGGTGGTAAAAGTGACAAGAACAGGTAGGACAGTCTGTCAAATGTTCTGAGTCTAGTGCAGGCTTGACTAACCTGTGGTACTCCAGATGTTGTGAAACTACAAGTCCCAGCATACCATTCCAGCAATAAGCTGCTATATATTGGCAAAGCATTGTGGGGCTTGTAGCTTCACAACACCGGGAGTGCCACAGGTTAGTCAAGCCTGGTCTAGTGGGACAATCCCGATTTTTGGTGACTATTCTGCCCAATCTAATGGGCAGGTCAACACTGTGTACTCTTTATACACACACTGCACTCTTTACATACTACACTATGGTGCTAGCTGTCCTTCATGGACTGACCACTACCCCCTCTAGTGTCTGATCTCGCCTCTATGATGGCTGGCCACACCCCCTCTGGTGGGCCCCTAGCGTTGCAGTCCCCCGGTGGGCCCTTCATGCCCCAGTCCGACACTGTGCGCCGACGACGCATGTACTATACATACAGAGATTACACACCGATCCTGGTGTGTGTACGGTCATAGTGACGGACTGCACATGATGCTTGTAAGCTGGCTGTAAATGTTTAAAAAGTAATATTTTTCATAACTAGCATTTGCAAAGTGCAAACGCTACATAAATAACGTTCTCATGCAATTGAGAACAGATAGATACTAAACTCGAAGCAATTTGTAAATTGAGAACAAATTTTTTCTTTTTCAACACAGTATTTTATATGCAACTGAAATAAATAGATTAAACTTGTTTGCATGTTGTTATTTGCAATAATACTAATCTCATCGCAACTGATTGTAGTGTACACAACATATCGATTACCACCTTTATACAATTATTTAACTTTAACAATATGTATGAACTGTAAGTACAAGGTTATCTGTGTTCTTAACAGTAAAATAATTTTGAATACAAATATGTTGCTAGTATTAGTTATTTCTAACGCGTGTATTGCTGTGGAATAACATTGAGATACAGAAGGTATTGGATGAGTAATTCTGTAAAGGTTTAGTATTATTTAGCGTGGTGAAAGGACTGAATAAGGCAATCTTATTTAAGGAAAAGTGTATAAAAGTGCGAGACTATAATGGGCGTATCTAGAAATAGAATTCAAAGATATTCTGCAAAATTAAGGCGTAAACAAGGGATCATTTTCAACAGCACTATGTAATATTGTGGTCAGGGCCACCTTCATCAATCATGGGGCTCAGTACAGGCCCCCTGTGTCCCCCGGGCCCCCCCATGAGCGCCCCCACCCCCATGAGCGCCCCCCCCATGATTGCCCCTCCCCCATAAGCAACAGCAACACATACTTACCTGGGGCCCCGCTACTCTGTCTTCAGCCTGGCTGACAGCCAGATCACATGATCGCAGCGGTAATGAATCCTTCACCCCTGCGATCGCATCCTGGTGCCTGGCTGTCACGGTGACACCCAGGCTGAAGACAGAGTAGCGGAGACCACCGGGGCCCCAGGTAAGTCTGTGCTGCGCTGTTGTACCGGGCCCCCTGGTGAGCCCGGGCCCGGTACAACAGTACCCCCCGTACCCCCCCTGATGGCGGCCCTGATTGTGGTGCTTCATAAATAAATAATTATAATAGTATATGAATGAAAATAAAAATTAGCTATATTACCCTAGAGAAGTAATTTTCAAAGTTCAGGTGTATTTGAACAGTATTCTATTTAAACTTACAATATCATGCTGACTGTTGCGCATAGTACACATTTTATCAAGGTAATGTATTATAAAAGATCCCGAAGCAATTTATCATAATCAATTGTTTTTTCATCTAGAGAGGTCCTGTGGGAAGCTTTGTAGCAAATTTAGTATATACTATATCAACATCTATAAAGATAAACTATGGATGGAAAGTGCATTAATCAATGTACAGTTTACAAAGTTTTTCATATTGTAATCATCCAAAGTTCTTTTTTAAATATTTAACTTTTCAATAATATGTCCTTGGTAAATACTGATAGATATATATATATATATATATATATATATATATATATATATATATATATATATATATTCTGCCAGTCATTCAGCCAGGGGAGGGCTGTACAGAGAACTCACTCACCTCAGTCCCTGCCCCATTAGAGCTTACAGTCTAAATTGTTCTAACATATACACCGAGATAGACTAAGGCCAATTTAATAGTACAAAGATAAGGCCCTGGTTGGGAATCGAATCTGAAATATATAAAAATAAGCTTATTAAATTTGGGAAAGAAAATACAAGGACAAGGGTTAGGAGAATGTGTATACAGAGACTGCTACAAATTTTACACTTACTTCAGTGCTTAGTAGTCCATCAAGGCAATAACAAAGTTGCACAGCAGAATTGACTAAACCACCATATACACTACAACACATGCTCTTCAAAAGGGTTGGGTACGACTGCACAATGATGAAAAATTTGACAGCAAGAAGACTTGCAAGAAAAGAACGATTTCATGAAAAAACTACATCAATATTGACAGACTTACCTTAAAAATAACTCTGCAGATATCTGAAGTCAGCGTGACCTGAATTAATTAAAATTTAAAGCGACAATGTCGGGACCACGTAGGTTAACTGTTTAAGCAGTTAACCTGCCTGGTCCCGACATTGCAGCTTTAAATTTTAATTCATTTCATGTGTCAATATTGATGTAGTTTTTTCATGAAATCGCTCTTTTCTTGCAGGTCTTAACGCTGTCGGATTTTTCGTCATTGCGGAAGAGATTACCACCGCTTCAAAAAAGAGTAATGCTAATATACTGTGCATGTATTTTACATATATATATATATATATATATATATATATATATATATATATATTTATACTAACCTTATACTAACCTTATATATAATTTATGTCGGGACAGCGCACCCTGCAGGAGGCTGTCCTGGTGTTGACTGTTTTCTAGGGAAGATTCCAGGTACTGATCCGGATTCTTTACTGTGCAGTTGACATTTACTGCGCATGTGCAGTTGACATTTGCTGTAAACAGCTCAGGGGAGAGCAGCCTTGCCGGAGAGGGAACCAAAATTCCCAGTCCTGCAATGCTCTCCGCATAGGATTGAGTGACTAATGCCATCTTCAGATTGCGTTAACCATTGGAGTCAAGTTCCGTAAAACTAAGCCAGACCACAGTCCCCACTGATTATTATGAGGTCTGCAGTTAATGCTGTTATTTACCTAATGCGGGAGATATCTCTGTTATCTCCTGGGTTAGACTTACAAAATTACAAAATTTTACTTAAAAGTGCCTAAACCATAAAAAAAAAGCAGTTTTCACATATTTTTGGACTCATAAATAGGTCCTGTGACAGGATAAACTGCCTGTGCCATCCTGTCTGTTATGTTGTTGGGGAACGGTTGGGCTTGCATTGGCACCGTCCCCTTTCTTTATCCCTCTAACCGCAGTAGGAGGGGCTTAAGCTGCTGCCACCACTGGACTCCTTAGCGGAATCCAGAACCGCATCCTTCTGGGTAACTGTCGCTGCTAGTGTACCCCCTTGCTGGTATTCCTGACCTCTTGCCTTCAGATCAGGGTTGCTTTGGATAGTACCCCTGTCCTAACACACTGGCCAGAGCTGCAGGTAGCGGGCAAAGCGTTAGTATTGGAAAACTGGGTCCAAACCTCAGAACAACCGGAAACGGATACGATTTGGGTCTAATCTGTAGGTCACAGGAATAAGGCGTCAAAGCAAGTTCCTTAAGCAGTGATGTTTATTAGCTCAGGAAGTCCTAAACGGACAGTTACAGCCACCAGTTGAAGGTACTAGCGACATCAAGAAAGGTACAGATGGAATGATACATTTCAGTATAAATCAGTGCTTTTTGTATACACATTCTGACACACAGATGGCTGCCTGTCACTTCCGGTCGAGGAAGCTCTGTTGCTAGGCAACAGAGAAGCAGTCTTCCCCGGCTGTCTGTGTGACGCCCAAGCAGGCACGCCCCGCTGCTTGGCAATGGAACGCTATTTTCGGCTCTCGGTCGGTGGTCTGTGACGTCACTGACCGCCGACCTATCTAATTCAGGGCTCTAATATTTAATCCTGTTTTGACCTAGCTTGTTCTGTGACTACACTTCACAACTATATGTTGCGTACCTGCTAGCGTTGGTACTACTCGGAGGGAGGTGCGGAATCTAACGTGCCCCTGATATCTACCAGGGACCCCCACAAGGAGGTATGGACTCCGCCGCAGAAGACACGCAGGTCGCGGTCCTTCCCCAAGTCGGATAGCGTGGCACGTGAGAAAAAATGGTCAGACAAGCCGGGTCGTAACGGTGCTGGCAATAGAAGTACACAAGAAGTATTCGGAGGGATGGTGAGACAAGCCGGGTCGGTAATATTCTGGAGGCACAGCATAACAGGGAGATCCAAAAGGGGTAGTCAAATGGTCCAGGTCAAAGGGTCACAGGCAGGCAGAAGAGTCAAATACAAAGCAAGGATACTGGATACAGGAACGCTGGAGGCAAGTAAGAGGACCTGATACTCTGGCACTGAGGGTAGCCAGGAAGTGCCTTATAAAGCTTATGCAGCCAATGGGGAGCTGGAGGGCAGCGGCGCTGACATCAGCCTCCACCGAGAATTAAGAGTATCATCACGTTGCCTAGCACATGCGTGCATAGACAGCGGGGCCGGGTGCTTCTGTTTGCCTGGCAACCAGACACTCAAGAGAACAGTACAGGCGGCCGTCCCGGAGAGATTGCCGGACGGCGCCTGACAGTATACCCTCCTTCTCCCTGTTGAAGAAATCTTTTGAGTAGAAGGGGAGCATTGAGATCTTGTTTGTTCACCCAGGATCTCTCTTCAGTACCGAATCCTTTCCAATGAACGAGGAATTGCTGCCGGCCATAAAGAACATGAGAGTCCAGTATTCGGCTGATCTCAAACTCTGTTCCTGAGGAAGACTGTACCGGAGGAGTTCGGGGGGAGGTTGAAAGAATTTGTTGAGTACTAGAGGTCGAAGTAGTGATACGTGGAAGGTGTTGTGGCATCTTAGCGAAGCAGGTAGCTTTAATTTGAAGCAGACAGGGTTGATGACCTGTATAATGGTATAGGGACCAATGAATTGTGGAGCCATCTTCATAGAAGGGACTTTTAATTTTAAGTCCTTGGTAGACAGCCATACTTGGTCCCCTACTCTTGAAAGAGGAGTAGGTCTTCGATGACGATCTGCAAAAGTCTTGTGGTGCTGTGTGGCTTTTTGTAGGGCTGTCTTGGTTTTAGCCCAGTTGAGGGCAAATTCTCGACAGAGGATATCCACCGCTGGAACTGAGGAGGTGGAGACAGGGAAGGGATCTGGAAAAGTAGGATGTGTCCCAAACACAATGAAGAATGGGGAGAACCCAGTGGATTCATGGACGTGCTGATTGTGAGAAAACTGTGCCCAGGGAAGGAATTTTGACCATTTACTCTGGTTGTCTGAAGTAAAGCACTGAAGGAAGGTTTCCAGGTCTTGGTTGCCTCGTTTGGTCTGGCCATTGGTCTGGGTATGATACCCTGAGGAGAACTTTAAATCTGTACCCAGGTTCTTACAGAAGGACCTCCAGAATCGGGAGGTAAATTGGACCCCTCGGTCGGAGATGATCTCCTTGGGACAGCCATGTAGGTTGAAAATCTCCTTAATAAAGATGTCAGCTAGGCGACTGGCCGAAGGCAAACCGGTGAGAGGAATGAAGTGAGTCATCTTGAAAAACCGGTCGATGACAACCCAGATGGTGTTGATTCCAGCACTGCAAGGGAGGTCAGTGATAAAGTCCATAGCTACACTTTCCTAAGGAGCATTGGGTATGGGAAGTGGGCGAAGCAGACCAGCGGGAGCTTTCCTGGAAGTCTTGTGTTGGGCACAGGTAGTGCAGGCTGCGATAAAGTCACATATGTCTGTGCGTACAGTAGGCCACAGAAACGGCGATAAAGTACTGTTGTGGTCTTTTTTACCCCAGCATGGCCAGCGATGCGGGAGGAATGAGCCCAATGTAAGGTTTTGAGTCGCAGATAGGGTTCCACGAAGGATCGTCCGGATGGAGTAGTGGATGTCTCGGTTCTGGTGAGAGCCACGATATTAGAGGGATCGATGATACATTGAGGAACTAATGGGTTTAGGCGATCTGAATCGTCAAAAGAGCAAGATAAGGTGTCCGCTAGCTCATTTTTAGCACCTGGACAGAATGTAAGGGTCATGTTGAACCGAGCAAAGAAGGATGTCCAGCTGGCTTGCCGAGGATTCAGGCAGCGAGCTTCACAAATGAACACTGGATTCCAGTGTTCCGTGAATATAGTAACGGGATATAGAGCACCCTCCAATAGATGATGCCATTCCTCTAGCACGGCTTTGATGGCAAGGAGTTCTTTATCCCAGATTCCATAGTTGCTCTCGCTAGGAAGGAACCGTCTAGAGAAAAATCTGCATGGAGAGTGAGTGCCGGGCGAAGTTGTTTGGAACAGCACGGCTCCGAAGCCCACCGAAGAGGAATCGACTTCCACAAAGAAGGGTCGTTCCTGATCTGGCCGAGAAAGGACTGAAGCAGAGGAGAATGCTTTCTTAAGAGCAGCAAAGGCAGAGATGGCTGCCGGAGACCAGATCTTGGGGTTAACAGATTTTTTGGTTAACGCTGTGATAGAAGCAATAATGGAGGAAAAGTCTTGGATGAATTGTCGATAATAGTTAGCGAAGCCAATGAGCCTCTGAATAGCTTTTAGACCCTGCGGTTGAGGCCAATCCATGATAGCAGATACCTTGGTGGGATCCATTTGTAGTCCCAGGCCAGACACGATAAAACCAAGAAAAGGTACTTGGGTTACTTCAAAGACACATTTCTACAATTTGCAGTAGGGATTGTAGTTACGTAATCTGCGTAAAACCTCTTTAACTTGTTCCTGATGGGAAATCAGATCTTTAGAAAACACCAAGATGTCATCCAAATAGACCACCACAGAGGTACATAATAAATCCTGAAAGATGTCATTGACAAATGTTTGAAAGATGGCGGGGGCATTGCAAAGGCTGAAGGGCATTACCAGATACTCAAAGTGTCCATCCCTGGTATTGAAGGCCGTCTTCCACTCGTCACCCTTCTTGATACGAATCAGGTTGTAGGCCCCTCAAA
This sequence comes from Mixophyes fleayi, assembly GCF_038048845.1. NCBI lineage: Eukaryota > Metazoa > Chordata > Amphibia > Anura > Limnodynastidae > Mixophyes > Mixophyes fleayi. The sequence continues at coordinate 79,560,671 of NC_134407.1, forward strand.
GTTCTAAATTGGTGAAAATTCAGACCCACTGATTCTGTCGAGGAGGTCGGAGGGGTAGAGGATACCGGTTCTTGACGTAATGCGATTAAGGGGACGATACTCAATGCATGGGCGGAGTGACCCGTCTTTTTTCTTGACAAAGAAGAATCCGGTCCCGGCAGAAGAAATAGACTTGCGGATAAACCCCCGTTTCAGGTTCTCAGAGATATATTGGGACATAGCTAAAGTCTCGGGACGGGACAAAGGATAGGTCCGCCCCTTGGGTATGGGTTGACCAGGAGACAGGATAATGGAACAGTCCCAGGGACGATGGGAAGGTAAGGTCTCTGCCTCAATCTTGCTAAAGACATCCTGGAACTCCGCATAAGTAACAGGAAGGACAGAATCAGTAACTGTGGAGTGGGCAATCACCCAAGATCTGGGAGAAGGAATCCTGGACATGCATCTATGATGACATTCTGAACCCCATAGGGTAACCTGAGCACGGTCCCAATCCATCTGTGGTGAATGCATCCGGAGCCAGGGTAGTCCCAATATGAGAGGGTTAATAGATTTGGGCAAAACCAGGAACTGAATCATCTCACTATGAAGAGCTCCTACCATCAACCGGACAGCAGACGTGACGGAGGAGATGGAACCGTTGACGACAGGATTGCCATCCACTTCCTTTAATGACAACGGTTGAGGCAAAGGTAGTACAGGAATTTGGAGCACTGAAGCGAGAGTAGCAGAAATGTAGTCCCCGGAGGAGCTGGAACCACAAAGGCCCTGGTGGAAAAGGGGCCTTTAGGAGTGCTCAGGGTGACAGCCATGAGAAGATCTGGAGTGTTTTTGGAATAGGGAGCAACTGTGGATTCTCCTAAAACGGCCTCCCTGCCACCATTTAGGAGGAAAGGTTTCCCGGTCTCTTGGAGCAGGCTCTGAGGAGGTGTCCAGAATCTCCACAGTATAGGCAGAGTCGTTGCTTGAACCGCCTTTCCCGTTCTTACTGTATTACAGCTTACGCAAGTAACGTAGCACATGCGCAATGAGCTACGTTACTTGCGTAAGCTCTAGGTACAGTATTAGGTGATTCCCCCACTAGCATGGGAAAATCACATTATACTGTAGTTATAGCTTACGGTTAGGACCTCCTACCTAGTAGGAGGTGTTTGCGGCGCCTCAAGTTTTTTTTTATTTTACTACAATCAAGAACACAGAGTCGGGATGCTACAAATATGGGGCCCTTCTGGCCGAAGCCAAGAAGATATTCTACAAGCCATCCCGTTTGGAAGTATAATTTGCTGGGACTGGGGCAAGCACGGATCTTGGAAAGAAGAAAGAAGACATCTTTGGTGAGTATTTGGTTTTTTTATTTTTATTAAATAGATGTGGTTTAAATGAGGGTGGTTAGTGTATTTATTGTGGTGTTTTTATTTTTAATAAATATGTGTACTAGGGTGTTGTTGTTTATTTAACTTTTTTCTTTGTGGAACTACAGGTCCCAGCAAGCCAGGGATGTCAGGGCATGTTGGCACTTGTGGTTCTCCAAGTGCCAACATGCCCTGGCTGCTGTGGGTATGCTGGTGCTTGTAGTTATACAAGCACCAGCATGGCCACACTGTTTTTGGCAACCTGGCTGGCTGGGGCTTGTAGTTCCACCAAAAAAATGGCGTCCGTTTATTTTTTTCATACTTTTTTGCCGTATTACCCTACTACCCACAGCCCAAGGGTAGTAGGAAGAGCCCTAGTGCTATCAGCACTGGGCTGGTTCTTTCTGGAGGGGGCCCGCTCGTTTTTTTCAGCGGACCCCACTTCCTAGGGAATCCAGCCCAGCGCTGAACAGTCTATGGTTGGTTAGTCATTATGGCAGGGGGACCCCTGACGCGTGTCCCCCTGCTATAGTGCCGCCAACCCTGGCTGGTTTGCCTAGTGCTGGTAAAGTGAAAATCGGGGGGACCCCACGCAAAATTTTTCCCCGATTTTCACGGCAGCTGTATGACAGTGATGTGTTGACAACTCACTGTTATTACAACACAGGAGAGTTTGCCAAACACAGGTGAGTTAGCTAAACTCGGGAGTGTTTACATCGCCCAAAATCGCCAGAGACGACCAGCGATTTTGAACATGAGTGACAAAATCGCAGCTTGATACATTTCCAGGTTTTTTTTCAAAACTCGCGGGTACACACCCGCGATTTGCCGCAATTTAAACACGCTGGCAAACTCGCACTTTGATACATTTACCCCCATGCCTCCTTGTACAGTTGCGCTAATACCAGTTAGTAGCTCCATCCAGCTCACAATCCTGACATCATGTCAGCAGGGGGTAAGCCAACCACCTGATCCGGGATGCCTCCACCATGTTTGCGTTATTTTTAGTATCAGGATGCAATATGGTTCCCAAAACATGGATTTAAATGCAATGCAAAGTTAACAAAATTTACACTAATCGGCTATATCCCAAAACCTGCTGTATGCATTATTCCTACATGATCTGAGATGCAAGATAACAAGACACCCAGAGAGGCAGCGCCCCCCTGCTGTGTATACAGGTTAAGCAGACGCGTTGGCCACTGAGATGAAAAGGTCTAATTAACAAGGGGGACTGTCTTTAGGAAAGTTATACAAATCCAATCATGACATTCTCTCTCAGAAGTTACAAATCAATACCTCAGAAATTAATGAAATTTCATATACAGAAATATAACACAATTTAATAAAATAAGTACATTTCTAATACACAGTATCAAGAATCAGTACATTTGCAAATATATAAATTGGGACACTGTGCTAATAATTTAAATATAAAAAAAAAAATAACTGGAGCAGTCAAGGATCCCACCATGTACAATTTTCAAAGCAAAACAGCTACTCTCCAATAATGTAAACATCCAACAGATTATTGTTGCCATATATAAGTGATTCAGGCACAGGTCCCTAAAATTTAAATCTTTGTAGCAACTAAACTATTTTTCTGTGCTGCCCTTCAAAACCTACCACCTAACACAGTAGTCTCAGGTTGCCTCGTTAGATCCCTGTTTTCAGTCACATTCATTTTGTTTCACTGACTACACTCAGCAGTCAATTAACAACCCCTATCAGTTACAGGGCCCAGACAAGTTCTTGGACGTAGGAAGACCTACTTAAACAAATAGCATTTTAGAACATGTGACTGGACTTCACCTGAATTCTATAGCCAACTCTCAACCTGTTGCTGCCAGCCACCTAACATGAAATGTGACTGCTTTCCACTAGTGGTATTTAGCAGGCCACCAGTTGCTACAAAATATTCCATTGTCAGGATAAGAACTCTGCACAGACGGGGGTTGCCATTTTGCCTAGCCCAGCAATTATTGTGGGAAATCTGCACCAGAAATAGGACACGTTGGAGAAACACTGTAATAGTAAATTTTGAAATAGAAGCACGCAAGGCTGTTTAATAGAAGCTAGGCATCCCTTTTAAAGCACATATGACAAGTAGCATTCAAATCCTTTAAAGCCCTTAGGTTTCTAAAACTTAAATCATATGCCCTTGGGTAAAAAAAAGAGAGATCTAAGTGATAAAACTTCATCTCTATTGATGCCGGAAGCAAAAAATCAAAATCAACTAGTTTCCTTCGATGGATGCAGTTTTTATTAGTCTATTCTGTGAAGTTAACTTTAATACAATTCAGCAAATGTTTGCCATCTCTCAGAGCATGCTGGGTGCTCCTGGGCTGCAATGTCTCATATAACTAAGGTGAAAGGGATATGACTGCAGGATAATAGGTCATGTAATCTCACGTCCCTGTCAGCATTGACATCTGAAAACACTGCTTGGTTTGATCATTTTGGTGTCTGTGCATATGTGTATTACAGTGCTTGTACAATTTAAACATATATAAAAATATATATAAACTGTATATTAGTTTGTTGAGTAATTTCATGGGAGTAAAGCTGATAATCATGATAGAAATCTGACTTATTTTTTTCACTATTCCATGTTTACTTTCAGATAATCAATATCAGATGAGTTTCTCCAAAGAAATATAAAATTTTCTCTCCCCAACAATTGGTATATTTTTAATACCCAACAAATGAAAAATTTAGTTTTCTCACTATATGGCCTATTTTGTAGTGCTATTGGATGAGTCTCCAATGCTATAGGATTTTTTTCTCTTGCCAATTTTTGGACAGATGTGGTTGCCCTATTTAGTGAGATTGGACATTTAAGTCTTTAATGTTATGTTACTTTATTACGACATTATAGTTATATTAATTTTTAAGAATAAAGATTATATTGCAAACACATAAGGCTCTGTTTTACAAATCATTCAGATATTCTGTCTCTAATACGGTTTTATTCATTGGTCACTAGCTTCTAAAGCAAAACATGTAAATCTGTTGCAAAAAGGGCATGGGTTCAGCCAAAACTGTACAATGAGCCACATAATTTAAATTTAAGTTTGGCAAGATCCCTGAATATATGATAAACTAAGCAAAGTGCTTTGCTCAAGTATGAAACTCATTTGAATATGACTGTGTGGGCTATGCTGCAGGTGGTGGTGTTATGGCAATGGGCATTGGGTAGATAGCCATTGTTATTCTTCAAAGAACTCTAACCCTATGTTTGTTGTTTTCATTTGTATTTGTCAAATTGTACTGGCTATGTGCAGGAAATTTAGCTGTGTGCTATTTCTGTACAATGGTCAATCATAGCTAAATCTGAGCTAATTATGATAAGCAAAATTTCCGCAACAGTTCCACAACATATTTACTCCACTCCCTATTTGGCCACAAACAGTTCCCGCCTCGTGGGTGAATTTGATATTTCCATTCCCAAATCAGCCCATACAGCTGAATAAATTATCCATCACTGTTGTCTCAGTTCTATTCATAACTATAGAGTCTATTTAACATTGGTGGCCAGTAGACGACAGTAAGATTTATTTTATATAACTGCATACTACAACGATACAACATGTCATACCACTTGAACCCCTCCCACCATTTAACTAACTAAAACCTCCTTCACTGGCAGCCTAACGCTGCTGGCAAATGGATGAATCTAATCCTAGTGACTACTGTGCATGCACAGCTAATTTTCACGTATGCGCATAGTGTTGGGACCCCAGCGCTCTACATAGTACTCCATTAAAAAGGTAAGCTAATGTAATCTTGTATTTTAGGGCTGGCGGTGAAAAGCACTGATTGTTAAATTGGTTCACAACACAGTCCCCATTGGGGTCTGCTGGGACTATAGTGACCAACGTTAGACAGGTTAAGGCAGGAGGATACTCTGATTTCTCCTGCTATAACACCTTGATAAATTACAGTAGAGGTGCAATGGCAATTGTTTTCTCCAGATTTTTGGCTCATTGCAGCCTAATAAATGCAAAATTACAAATATAGTCCATAATGCCATATCGCATTTTTCTGTTCAGCCCCAATTTAATGTTAGTTAGTTAAAATATGTTAGTTAAAATAATTCCATCCTACCTAAAATCATACACAAGAATCTAAAACTGCATGAATGCTTTCTACTGACCGACAGTCTGGGATTTGTAGCAAGTAATTAACACCTATTCAAACTTGGACACCAGGGTCTTTTCTTTCCCTATCCTATGTGCCTCCATAATTATTGCAGAATTGTGATGGTGCATATTTTCAGACTCAGAAACCATGAATTTTACTGTGTTTGCAAGGCATGCTAAATAAATAGGCAGGCACGTGTTTCAGGCATTTACAAGTAATAAATCTACTCGAGAGAATAATATAACAGCACAAAGAGGGAAGTGTAGTAAATCTGCCTGGGAGTGGATATGTTAAAAAAATTAGAACTTTAATAAAAAGTAAATATCAATTTTGGTAGTTGTAGATTATGGGTACTACCATTTCCAGGTGTCTGCTAAACAGAGAAGCCTTTATGTATATGTGGCACAGGACCTGACAGTTATGTAGCTCATTAAGTCAAAGTTTTGTGTGTATAGGGTGTGTGTGCATATAGATATGCCCTAGAAAATGTGACTATTTACTAACTTAGAGATTTTGCACAAAGCCACTGAACACAGTCACAATTGCAGCTTTATAACATCTTGTATTAAAATTAAATTCTAAAATTCAGCTTTTTAGCCCTTTTATATGTTGCAAAAGCGAAACATGAAAATGTAGCTTACATGAGGCGATCCATCAAGGAACAATTTTAGTCATGCGACATTGATGGGGTTGATTAATTTATTCGTATGAGAGTCAAATTCCGCTAGTGCAGAAAATGGCAAAAGTAGCCTAAAGTATTCCCGTGTTGGTCTGGCAGTAATTATTTGCAAAGGTTGCAGTCTCTTTAAAGTCTAGCTATCAACGCCACACAGTGGAGGCAGCCATTCTGTGGACTGAACCAATACTGATATGATTGCAGCCCTACCATTCTCTATGAAACCGTAAAGACCCCTGAGGTATGAGGCACAACGCTGGCCAATGACTTACCATATGGCATGTGTTTGGAGATGGAATTTATTGCAGCGATATTTTTAAAGATTGCTTCACTAAAGAGTTTAAGTCTATAATTGACACTTACTCCTATCTACATAGTGGAGGTGTCCTCTGTTTGGCTTTAGTAGTTGGATTTATCTAATAGGATGAGGACTGTAAATTAGCAAGTAAGGAGTCGCTGGTGACATTACGCATCACATTATTCCACCAAACATGACAGAATTTTCTACAGAATTCACCACCTAATATAATAGTGCACTGAAAATATAAACTTTTATGAACCAACTTTATTTTTAAAATGTATTTTCCCACATGAGTATACATATATACAAAACATTGTGGATGTCTTTAAGCACAAGACATGTTTTAATGTCCGGAAAACATCAATGACTTACACTAAAGAATTTGATCAACCCATCTATCTGCTCATAGTTAGGAACTTAATGACCAGGGTTCAGCAGGGCTGAACTAGTTATAAAAGATTCATACAGGCAGTGATCTTTATTATCAGTGTTATTTAAAGCAATGAGGGGAGGCAGGGCTTATTGCAACATATTCCATATATGTTACAACAAGCCCTGTCCCCATTGGATAGTGTATTTAACTTGATAGTCTTAGCCTCCTTATATTATTGACTTCTAAATCCCTAATCTGAGAAGATCTCCATGGGTGGTGCCCATTTTAAGAACAGAGGCATATAAACTATTTAGGAGACTATTTAACAAGTAGTGCAGTGGCAAAATGCCAGTACAAACACTGCCAAAAGGCTCTTTCACCACTTTGTTTTATTTAACAACGGGTTAATTTAGGACATCAGAAAATCAGAGATTTCTCCAGCCTTAACTTAATTACCGGCACTTACCGTTGTCCCCATAGACCTTTATGCAGACAGCGGCATTAGACAGTTTCTTAGGGGCATATTTAAGAAATCAGGTTCCGATGTGCCCTCCGCAAATTTATTAAAGGTGCATCGCAGCAGATATCATGGATATCTGCTGCTTTGCACTCCTGATCGTTTTTGCGAGCAGTCACCATTCAACAGTATGGTGACTGCTCTGGCCGCAATCTAACAAGTCCCGGAAAAAAAAATATTTCGGGAACTTGTCATGCTGAAGCTGGCGTACATTATCAAAATTTAAAAAAATCCAATGCTGTCAGCTCTGCTCCGAAGAGCAGAGCTGGACAGGGCATGTGTGGAGGGATCACATGATCCCTCCCTGTCACTCGCCGCTCTCTCTCTGCAACGATAGTTGCAGAGACAGAGCTGGGATCTTTGTGCGCATGTGCAGGTCTTTAAACTGCACATGCGCAATTGAAAGAAGAAGAGGAACGAAGATGACCAGTAGGAGATCCTGAGACAGCGCGTCCCGAAGAGGGGGGTAAGTATGATTTTTTCTATCACAGAAACAGCAGTTTTTTTCGGAACTGTTGTTTCTGTGATCCGTTTTTAATAAATTTGAGAAATAGTTCAATCCTTATCCATGCGATAAGGATTGATAACTATTTCTCATTTCTGCCGATGAATGATAAATGTGCCCCTTTGACTGCAAAATGCTTTTCGCAGCAAAGATAGCTGTCTCAAGATAGCTTTACATAACTGTTATGAAGAGATCCAGCTGAAGCCTTGCCGGTTGTTGTGCTGGACTCCTCACAGTTGCATGTGCATAGCACTTTCTCCATTCGTTGGCAGAAGTAAAATCGATAAAAGCTTTGTGGAGGAGGGGGTCTTCACCATTGTTACCACATTGTGGTAATGAATAGACCACGTAACCCCGTAAAAAGTTTTCGAATTAACACTTACAACTACACCCAAGCAACTTAGGCAACTGCCAATGTCTTTGTAACTGTTCAGAGGCAGAGGTATAAGTGAAAAGTAAGTAGCTGGGTTTTTTCTTTTCTTTTTTTTTTTTAACTAACTTTACAACATAAGTAATTTTTACAGATTTTAAAGTATAGTGGTTCAGCTATTTTAAGGAAGCTATTTGGTATATAGTTTTGAACAATAATGCAGAGGCTGCATTTGTTTATCAATTAACAAGGTGCTTCACTTTTAGCAACAGCCACATCTAATATGAAACAAATATCAGTGTTGATGTCAGTTGTCAAAGATAAAAGGAGAATAATTGATTTTTGGCAGCTGTCTTTTGAGTGACATTTCTTAGTCATAAACAGACTCCGTGAATTTTTCTTGCCATATCGTTTAGTTTGGTGGACACATCTCATTTTAATTATGCCTCGTCTCTCCACTTAGGCCAATCAGAGAGTAGGCATTCAGCCAGAGAGGTTCATTATGCAAATAAGGCTAATGTCTGTTTCCTGTCTAAACTGAGAATTAAATGGTCTGTCAATCACGTCAGTCTATCCAGGAGATTTGTGAAAACTTTAAGGAAACAAGCCAGTGAGGAGAATAATTTTCACAGTCTATATGATCAATATGTCTGCCAGAGGGAAGAATTAAATCTTTCCTTAGTCTAAAGAACATAGAACTACCAATTGGTGTCAAAACAAAGACACAGCGTAAACTTCTTTAGTTAAATAGTTCTGAAGAATCATCATGCCAACTATCTTTAAATGATATGCCAAATTATATTAGAATTGTACCATCCTTTTTACACAGTTCAGTGCAAGTACTTAGTCATGATTGGTTACATTATCAAAGTGTGGAACCATAAATGAGTTAGAAGAACTGTAGATCTTAATATTCCATACAGATCATTATGTTTTGTTAATGTCTCTATAGAACACAACAAGGATTAGGAATGGTTTTGAGGCAAGCCAGGTTTGTCTTGGCAGCAGGGCTGGCACAACCATTAGACAGCTCTAGGCAGCTGCCTAGGGCACTTGGCTCTGGGGGGTGGCACAGTGGCTGGGTAAACACACTAGTAATGGGTGGTGCGAACGTCCGCCGGCAACTTACCAACTATGCAGACCTATACACTATAAATTTTCGCACCATTATTGTTTATTGAGAGACTATATCTTGGTATAATCAATAATTCATAACAATTGTTGAGGGATATATCTACTTCCAACAATTATCCAGCAAATATTAATTTATTTCTTTGAGGTGATAATACCAAATTATACTAAGCATACATATTTAGATAAACAAAATTTAAGTGTAGTGCACTTACAGTCACATTATATCTTTATAATTAGAGATTGCAAATCCCCATTAATTAAAAATAAGTTTTTATTACTTATAGTTAAAATATTGTACTTAAAATTTGTGAAATAATACCAGAAGTGAAAATTGTGAAAATAGTGAATTATTCTGATATTTTAAGATACTGAGCATACCATCAATTCCTTTGCTAATTATTATATAGTTCCTACTCTAATAGGCAAAGGTTAGATTGTGACTAAACCTAACCAAACTATTTAGGTTGAATGCTGTCAGTTATCACTTAAAGCAGGGATTGGTTAACTTTGAGCTATAAATAGTTTAGCTATTGTTACTCTGTATGCAATGCTCTTTGCTGAGCACACGAAATCCAAATTAAAAATATAAATCTAATCCCACTAAGATATCAAAATTGAACTTATTATAAATATGGGATAAAGAAAGCTCTGATTACCCTTGAGATGTAGTGGAGCTACCAAAGTCTGATAGCAAGTCACAAACTGCAGTTTAGTGTGAATGAATGGTTCAAATATTCTATACGAAGATTACAGTGATATATACAGAGTAACAATAGCTAAACCAATCCTTGCATTAATCACTATAAAACATCAGGAGAAAACTGATAACATTCACCCTAAACACTTTGCTCAGATTTAAAGGGCAAACTTTCTGGATTGCAATAATTGTATCCACTTTTATAAATATTATAAACACCAGAGGACAATATTGAATCACTGATACTAAACATCATAGACAACACTGAAAGCAATATAATAGGTGTAGCCACCATCTTACCTTTGCCTTTTAGAGTGGAAACCAAACAAGAATTAACAAAAGGAGTTATGGTATGCTCAGTATCTTAAAATAACCCAATAAATCACTATTTTCACAATTTTACCACTATGGCACGGGATGTTTTTCACCATTAGTAGCCCCCTTTTCCAGGACCAAACTGTTCACCGATACTCGAATGTCCCCTGGACTTGATCCCAGTAGTGTATAGCTGTTATCAGCCATGAGTAAGGTAGATTTAAGGAAACTCACAGTTATAGAGCTACACATAAACAACAAGACAGACAGGACACACACAAAGTCCAGTAGATGTAGGCAAGGTCAAACACATTAAATCCAGCAGCAGAAGATACAGCAACCTATATAGAATAAAATTACAGGGACTAGCCTAGGTTAACTTAACACCAGCAACGCAATAATGGCAATGAGTGTAATTATGATGGTCCCAGCCAATCATCTGCTGGGTAGAAATCATGTGAGCAGAGAGTGTTGGCTGATCAGCTGCTAGTTAGTGGGCAGTGATGAGTCTTGCAACAGCTGATAAATCAGCGCAATGTGAAATCTCTGTTAGCAGATCAGAAATCAAGGTGAGTATGGTTGCTTAGCAACCTCCAGCACACAGCGATACAACAACTCTGATATACAGTAGAATCTGAAATGGATTCTGAGACAACAAAGCAGCAACAGCTTAACACTGGTGAGCAGAGTGAAGGAAGGGTAAGTGCCTGGTAGTGGAGAGTAGAAATGCTGAGTGTCTGGTGAGCGTAGAGGAGGATATGTTAGTCTGATTAGTGAAGAAGTGGAAGGGTGAGGGTCTGGTAAGTGGACGGAAGTGTGGAAGGGTGAGGGTCTGGTTAGCGGAGGTAAAGAAAAATTAGTGTCTGTCATTATGGAAGAGGAAGCAGGAGGGCCTAGATATTGGAAAGCTAAGAATGTGGTATGAAAAGATAGTGAAAATGAGGGTCTAGTTAGTTGAGGGTAGGAATGGCGAGAAACTATGTGGGGGAAATAAGAGTTGGAAATATTCTATTGAGGGCCATTGAACTGCTAGTAAACTTTAGGAAATGGAGCTGTTCCAATATAATAAATATCATAGCATAATAACCGTGCTGCAACAATCCTACATGAAATATAAACCTCATTTATGAAATCTGGTGCAAAAGAAAAAGGTTATGTTGCCCACAACAACCAACAAATGTTTGCTTTCAGTTTCTAATCGGTATTAGAATTTTATTGTTTGCTATGGAGAACTGAAAAAGATGTTCTTCTATATTAGCCTCAGTTTTAGCAATGTTTGAATCAGTTTTAGTAAAGAAAAGTAATAGTTTCCTCCCCCACCACATATAGGATGAGGCTGGTACAAACTGTACGGTTATACCTGAGAAGCAGCTTGAATTTGCTTATTATTATATGCAAATGCAAGCCAACTTCCTGTGAAAGTTGGCTTACTGTGAGCCACTTTCCTGTGGAAGATTAGCTCCACCCAAAAGAAAGATTATATCTCATTAAACATAAGGGTAAAAGTCATTTTTCTCTTTTTCTTCTGCCCACAGTAAGAGCACACAGCTAAACTTGATGGAAAGCCAGTTAGAGTATTGATTAATCTATAGTGTGTTGAATGGATTGAATGGAAGGTAGTTTATTGAATGCAGATATAGAGAGAGAATTTAGATTGTTTGTCTTTGGTTTACAAGATGACAAAAATGTAAAAACTAAGTCGTGGGGGTAAATATATCAAGCTGCGATTTGACATTTTCAGCAATATTCTCAGGCGAGTTGATTTAAAATCAGGTGTTTAGTTCAAAATCGCGAGTTCCAAAACCGCTACAAAAAGCAGTCCTGAAGTTTGTGCTCATGTGCATGCTGCCACTTGTAGTGCCACAAGTATGTATCTTAAAAGGTGTCCCCATCTAGAAATATTAAGTGTTGCTACACCAGAAAAACATAATTATTGCCCCACTGGTAACGAAATAGTAAGCCATTATAATATAATAAAATGAAAAAACATCTCATACATATCATCATTAAAGAAATTTGTCAGATTAATTTATTCCTAAAATAATTTGGCCTCGTAAGAAAATTAATAATCATGTTTGTCCCTCTAAACCAGAAACCATGATTACCAAGATTGACTAAAACACGAGCTGGATAGGTGTTTCAAAATCGACACAAATTGTCATGTCAAAATCGCAGGTTAATACATATAGTAATTTGCTGCAATTTCAAATTACAAGTTTTGCAATTTTGCCTTTAATCACTTTGCCATTTTAAATTTTGCTGCCAAGGTCGCCGAATATCACCTATTCGCAACAATCGGAGCATAATATATTTACCCCCATGGAGTTTCTGTGGTATTTTAAATGGAGTGAATGGAAAGTAGTTTGTAATGGAAACTTTTGAAGTAATTCAGTTTAGTGCTGGAATGATATTTAATATGGTGGCAATGTGATAGGCAATCTGTTTAGTGGAGACAGTGTTTATGCAGCAATAGAGAAAATGGAGGTTGATCTAATTCCTCCATGCCTTCAAGATGGCTGCCATTGTAAGTTAATATGATCACTATAATTGGACAAAATGCTCTTAAGCTCTTGAGTAGTATAGGATATAAATTATATATGAGGCTTATAGTGTTCTGAAATTCAAGATAGAAGATTATCATTTATAGTTTGTTGAATTCTCAAAATGGAGTAAATAGAGTCTAAAAGTTTCTTCCTTCATTTCTCTTTTGTACAGCCATAATAAGAGTGCTGCGACATGGGTACCTGCCCAAAGACAAGGCCAAATTGGGCACTGCTGCCCTGTGATTTGCCCAAGTGCACATGGGTTGCCATAGGGCCCCACACTTCAATCCTGCATCTAACTTTTGGCAACCTGCAGAGACACTTTTTTTTCAACCTCCTCGCAGCTCCCGTAATGGTTTCACAATGTTTTTAGTGGAAGGAGCCAAGAGGAGCCAATGAGTTGGAGTAAGGCATTGCAATGAAACTGGCAATTTAATTATCGGGGCGAGGGAAGAAAACCCACTGTGGTGTGGTGGAAATAGAGAATGGAGTTGAGGGAGCAATGAGCTAAGGAGTTGGGGAATGAGGGTGAGTGAGAGAGAAGATAGGGAATGTGATTGAGTGGGCATAAAGGAGCAAGATAGATATAATCAATAATTGTGTACTCCTCACTGCCAGTGCCACCCATGTGGTATTTCTCATGTGGAGTGGAGGTGTTCGATGGGGTTGAGGTCGGGGCTCTGTGCAGACCAATCATGTTCTTCCATTGCAGAAACCATTTTTGATGGATGTTACTCTGTGCACGGGGACATGGTCATGCTGAAATAAGACTGGCCTTCCCCAAACTGTTGCCACAAAGAAACAATTCTTTAGACTATCATTGTATGCTGCAGCATTAAGATTCCCCTTCTCTGGAACTAAGGGACACAAGCGAAACCATTAGAAACAGCCCAGACCAAATGTTTGGCAGTACGCAATTGAGTAGGAAGCTTTCTCCCAGAATTGTCTATCATACTGCTAGATGAACTGTGGTTCAACACTTCAGAAAACACATTTCCACTGCTCCAGAGTCCAATGGCGGTATGCTTTACACTACTCCAGTCAACTGACAAACACTTCTTGTTCTAGTGTGTCTTCCAGAATTCTGTACTGATTGAGGACAGATGATTTTTACGCGCTTCAGCACTCATCAGTCCTGAGCTCATGTGGCCTACCGCTTTGCAGCAGAGTTGTTGTTGATCCTAGATATTTCCATTAAGCAATAACTGCACTTAGAGTTGACCAGCTCTAGCAGGGCAGAAATGTTACTTACTGACTTATTGGAAAGGTGCATCTTATGACAGTGTCATGTTGAAAGAGAGATTCCTGGATATATGCTTGATTTAAGAACCTGTCAGCAATGAGTAATGCTGAAATGGACAAACACACTAATTAAAAGGGCTGCCCACATACTTTTGGCCATGAGGTGTATATATTATAGTATTATATTCCCATATTTAATATATACATTGTCGAGTGACTGATCTCAACTGGTAGTGTTTTCAATCCCACCTAGTAATGCTCTGTTGATGTATTATGGATATGTTATATTCCTTTTTGAATAATGCTGTTTGATCTGCTTTTTATTTTCCTTTTATTTTATTTTTGGTGTGTGTTGCACCATGTTTAGCCAATTTGCACAGCTGGTGATTATTTGATTGATTCACTCCCATTGTATAGGGTATTTAGGGCTGTTTGGTTCATTGTGGTGGAAGTCTTGATAAAGGACTGTGTGAAGACTCAAAATTTGGAAAAGCCCTGTGAGAGCCTCCTAATTATATTACTTTACATATCTTTGGTTCTGGTGTTCCTGTACCCAGGCTCCAGAGATATCTACAATTGTGAGTGCCTTTTTTGTGATGAGTTTTATATATGCACTGATCAACATTAAAATCACTGACAAGTAAAGTAAATAACATTGATTATCTCATTACAATGGCACCTGTCAAAAGATGGGATATATTAGGCAACAAGTTAACAGTCAGTTCTTGAAGGTAATGTGTTGGAAGCAGGAGAAATTGGCAAGTGTAAGGATCTGAGTGACATTGTCAAGGGCCAAATTGTGATGGCTTGACAACTTGTTCAGAGCACCTCTGAAACTACAGATTTTGTTAGGTGTCCTCGGTATGCAGTGGTTAGTACCTACCAGAAGTGATCCAAGGACGGACAACTGGTAAATTGGCGGTAGGACCCAGGCTCTTTGATGCCTGTGGGGAGCAAAAGCTAGCCCGTCTGATCTAATCCCACAAAAGAGCTACTGTAGCACAAATTGCTGGAAAAATTAATGCTTGCTATAATATAAAGGTGTCAGAACACAGTGCATTGCAGCTTGCTGCATATCGGGCTCCATTACCGCAGACCGGTCAGAGTACCTATGCTGACCCCCATCTACCTTCGAAAGCTCCTACAATGTGCATGTGAACACCAGAACAGGACATGGAGCAATGGAAGAAGAAGGCCTCATCTGATAAATCACGTATTCTTTTATATCATGTGCATCGTTCACCTGGGGAAGAGATGGCAGGCACCAGGACGTACTATGAGAAGAAGGCAAGCTGTAGTGTGAGGGGGCAGTGTGATGCTCTAGTCAATGTTCTGCTATGAAACCTTGGGTCCTGGCATTCATGTGGTTGTCACTTTGACATGTGCCACCTACCTAAACATTATTGTAGACCAAGTACACCCCTTCATGGCAACGGTACTTCTGATAGCAGTGGCCTCCTTCAGCAGAATAATGTGCCCTGCCACACTGCAAAAATTGTTCAGGAATAGTTAGAGGAACATGACAGAGAGTTCAAGGTGTTGACCTGGTCTCCAAATTCCTCAAATCTGAATCCGCTCAAGCATACGTGGGATGCACTTGAAAAATAATTCTGAGTCATGGAGGCCCCACCTCGCATCCTATAGGACTTAAAGGATCTGCTGCTAACATCTTGGTGCCAGATACCACAAGACACTTTTAGAGGTCTTATGGAGCCCATGCCTCAATGGGTCAGAGCTGTCTTGGTGGCTCAATATTAAGCAGGTATTGTGGCTGATCGGTGTATATATACATTTATACAGTATATGTTCATATATATATATATATATATATATATATATATATATACACACAAGTTAACCTGTGCATGATACTCATGCATTCTAGTCAAATCAAGCTACTTAAGGTGTTAAAAAGGTTCTTGTCATGCATTTTGTGCTAGGCCAAGCCTCCTCAGGGGAATAGCGTTACTTCCCGACACAAGCGCCCTTTTTAATGTGTGTTTATGAGGTAAAATTACCTCACGAAAATGAGTTTGACCCCTCAACTCATAAATTTAGCCTTTACTACCCCACCCACGGGGGGAAGGGGTAATGATGGAAGTTAACTGACTTCACTATTCTAATTTTTTGTCAAATGATGTCAGTATACCAAATTTCAGGTCAATTGGATGAGCCCTTTCTGAGAAAATAGTTTTTTCCACACACACACACACACACACACACTAACACACGTCGCTAGGCTTTTACTTTTATATATATTAGATAATGCTAAGAATTTAGTAGGTCAGTGTATAACTTCGCCCAGCAGGTGGCGCTGCAGCTTGTTTTTGTTTTTTCCACACACAGACTAACACACGCCACTAGGCTTATATATATTAGATACATACACTTTGGCAAGGTTATAATTACTATTATAATAAAACAAAATATTGCATTATCCTACCTTTAACTTTACTGCTGGTTACTATGTTAACTTGTGATTAGTATGTTTATAATTTATAAAGATGACATACAGGCCGGGATTATTATGTTATGTTGAAGTTTTGCTGTTTGTTGCGCTAGCTGAATTTGCTCTTAAATTCAAATGAGGCCCAATATGTGTGTTTCTGTATTGTATGGTTTAAGATCCTTTCCAGGTAGGCTCAGCAGCTTTTAGTTGCATTAACAGTCAGATAATCCACAGGAAAAGATTTAAACCCAGTCTAAATCATTCTCTAAACAAGTTCTACAAACACACCCTTCTTATCAGCCCCCAGGTGATATCCAACATAATTAACCCTTTAATATGACAATGTCCTGGTATAAAAATACCTAGATTCCCAGGCTCTACTGGTCACCTTTCCACATATTCCCTCCATCTTTCAAACCTGTGGGGTTGAACACTTCCTTCTATTTTCTAAACATGCTCTTCAAAGTCTTACTAAACCTCTCAACCGCGCCATCCGTTTAGGGATGATATACAGAAGTATGTAAGTGTTTGCTTTTTCACTACCTAAGTGTCTCCCTAACTCATGCTTGTGGGCCATATCCACCACTTTCCTATGATTGTTCTATTTTGTCTACTCAGTAAAGGCAATCAAGGTTCTGTGACATATGGGGAAACACTATCAGCGCCTGGAAATTGAGGTTTTACATTAAAGACTTTAACATTTTTCCTGGCCTTCAGTAAGGCCAGCTATCTTAACTGTGATATAATAAAATCAACATGTGGTCTAGTCGTGCACTGTTAGTGCTTGTACATCGCTGCTTACCCCAAATATCTCCTCCTTTAAATCAGAGTAATTTAAAACATCCCATTAATTGAAGTCAAAGTAAGATTTTTGAGGCTAGCACCTCTGCCCATTGGCCCGCTGCCAAATCGTCTCTATCAGCAATCCTCTCAAATACTGACAAATAGGCTTCTACAACATCTGTGCCAGTCATCTTTTGAGGAGATTTTTCACCACCTCCCACATGGTGGGGCCTAAGTATTTTGTATGTTCTCTGCCATTAGTCGTAAGGCCTCCTAAAAACTACCATTTGTTTTTGCTGATTGGCAACGACTTGTGCCTGATTGATTAATCAATTTCTCCATGTGATCAGAGTTTGTAGGCAACGTTGTAGCCACTTTTACCCAAGAGATGTACCAGTATAACAACACCGGCCTATTCCAAAAACCTGTTCATACTTTCACTTTTTGAAACAGCTTAGATGATCAGTCACCACCCTACACCTTCCCACACTCCAAAAACATACTAGTAGATTAATTGGCTGGTATCAAATTTACCCAAGTCTCTCTCTTTCTCTCTGTGTCAGTACAGCGCTGCCGAATTAGTGTCACTATATAAATAGATGGGGATGATGATGATACACATTCTTTAACACAGACCGGTAGATTTTCCACTTACCGATTTTAAAACGTTGCTTTTTTTGCAAAATCAACAACTACTAAACGGTTCACAGATACATTGCTTCATTTCTGTCTTTTCACAGACAAATTGTTTACTTTCCTTGCAAAACAACAATTTCCTTAACTGTAACTGACAGCTCAAAAACACTTTGTTTTCTGTCTCTTGCTAGATAAAGTATCCACTTGATATTGGTAATTTAACACATTTTATTTTTGTTAAACTTTGCATCACTTTTACATTTTCACACATATGCAGCAATCATTATGGAGATTTGTCACTGTCTCTTCCCTGGGTTTGCTTGAAAGTTACGGGTGCATTTCTTATTAGTCCACTGCTGCTGTGTACAAAAGCATCCACATTTTCAAATGCTGAAAAATATAATGTGCAGATCTTTTCTTGCAAGCCTTTCCAGGTAGGCTCATTAACTGATTGAACCTACCTGGAAATTCAAATTTAAGTCATAAAACTAATTGATATATGTAAGGGGGTTCTGTACAGACACTATAGTTAAGAGGTTATCAGAAATGAGAAAATTACAGGGTGTGAATGATACAATAATAGTATCCATGAGATAAAAATCAACATCGGCAATTCTCATTAGCGCAGGCACTAGCAGTGTGAAGACTGCCCGAACTGTAGCGTGATTTTATCCAGCTCCATATAAACGAGAGAGTGATTATTTATTAGAATTAAATCTGACAATAGTAACACTTCTAATGTGCTGAGTTAGCGATTCAAGAATCATAGAAGCAACACAAACGGCACTAATGTACTCTTATACTACCAATGTAATATTAACAACAGTAGCACATTTAGCATTTTTCACTAGCACAGGGGCTAGCAGTTTAGAACCAGCAGTGTGAAGACTGCTAGAACTGCAACATGTTCCCTACGAACTAGATAGTCACTGATTGTCATACCTGACATCAGTAACACTTCTGACTTGCAGGGTTATTGGTGCAAAAATTCTAGAAACAATACAAGCGCCATTAATATACCCTGCCTACTAAGAGAGTGACTGCATAAATTTGTAAGAAATACATTTAACAACATTAATGATCCCAATGTGCAATATCACCTTATTCACTGCTTAGTATCTCACACTGTGAAAAACTATAATTTTAATTCTAAGACAGTTATCTGTGTTCACAGATAAATAAAGTGTAAGATCACAATCTAATACACTGACATTGAAAAGATTTTTATAGTGATTAGAACCAATTAAGATACAAATTGCACTTAGACCAGTAAGCAAGTGTACATAAAATGTCATTAGTAATTACAGAATAATATCTAAAAATATACTTTGTTGAAATGTACCATTTGCAATTCTCTGAATAATCAGAGGTTAAGATATCAGTAACTAATGGCGTAAAAACTCTGAATCAGCATTATGAACAGCTCTAAAAAATTAATGCTATAAATTAATGTGTATTGGTATATGGTGAACATAGATCATTACATTTGAGAAATAAATATTATTATAAGTGACTCAAATCTGTCACTAGTGCAGTATCACAGCTTTGCTTCCTTATAACAACAGTCTTAGGAAGAACAATAGAAATCCCTATAATTTATACTCCATTGTGACCGCATTGACAAATGGAACAAAGATAAATATAACATGAACTAGTTAAAAGCCTATCAAAATGACAGAAAACAATAAGAGTAAGATCATGTTGGACCCTTTATTGGTAATGGTTAAATTCTGCGCATCATTTCCCACCAATGTAGAATCAACTACCGGCTCCCAAAAAAAACCAACAAGTTAACACTATTCCTATTTTACAAAAATTTCTTTATATACCACATTTCTGTATATATCTTCTTAAGGTCTTTTACCAATCTCTCCTGTTCCATTGGTCCATGCCACCAATAATTTTGATTTTCACATCGGCAGATCGCCATACTCTGCATATTGCCACATAAAGTTGGCCATGACAAATAATTTATTTGTATTTTTTATAAAATACCACTCTAAAATACATGCAGCACACAAATGAGTCATTTGCAAACATTTAACAAAATTTGTTTGTGTGTTTTATGTGTGTATATATAAAGGTAAGTAGCAGCATTAGCCTTTTATATATATATATATTTATATATATATATATATATATATATATATATATATATATATATATATATACATACATATATATATAGATGGGTATATATTGTAAATAATTGAAGTAATATAAGGGGAACAACAAGGACCCAATCTAATTTTAATTATCTTAATACAGATTTCCAATCTTTGACCACATTCTGAATATTTTAACATATTTCGCTGAGGAGAGTTCATTACTATATTTTAGACCTAAGAACATGATTTAAGTTTTAAGAAGTAGAAATAAAGTTTAATCTTTTAAAAATACATTAGTGTGAATAATATTGGTTTGATACTGGTAAAGAAAAGTCAATGCCTCTAATCTCAGAACTCTCATCCTCTTCTTCGTATATTATACTCTAAAAGGTGGTAGCTGCTAGGAGCAAAGATAAGCATATTTACAGTTGGCTGTTTTGAATATGTGAAAAATAAAATGTACCGTATCCAGATAGGAAAAAGGCTTCTATAGGACTTGGTTTCTATGTTGGTATTGTGAAAATAACATATGTCAATTAAAAGAAAGTGTAAGAGCTGATACAGATGAGTTTTGAAATCAGAAAGTTAGTACACACTTTTATAGCCAGAGGATTGAAGGATCACAGCCTCGGAGGTACTTCCAACTACTCTAGGATCTAATGAACTTGCAGGTCTCACCACATCCTGCAAGATCCAGCAAGTAAAGTGTCACACATGAGATCTGAGAGCTACAGCAGCTGTAAGGCTTACATCCTGGGATCTGGCTTCCTTCCTTCTTGACCTGAAAGCACATTGAGGTGGCGCTAGAACCCAAGAACAAAGTCCTGGAAGTCAGTCTGGGTTGAGAGATTTAAAGATGAAATCTCCCAGACTTCATTGGAGTGGGATCCAGAAGATAGTGAGCCCCCCACCATAGCTGTTCTACTTGTGTACAAGGGAATGAATACACACTACTGACACTGTAAAAATGTAAAGTGAATGATCCAGGCTGATTATTATACACTTATAAGAGCAGAGTGCACTGATCTTATAAGAAAACCAACCTGGACTGGTTATCAAGGCTGGGGGCTAGCATACCTTTCTCCAGCACTATGTGTCTAAACTGTATAAAAAAAGGGCTAGTAACCCATGCAAATGTGTGTAACATAACTATTTTGAAGTTGTGTGTGTAGTTCTTATAGCAACTATATGAGCAATAAACATTCATCTACATTAAGATCCTACTTGTTTCTAAGATACACCTGTTCCTGCTCTGTTCCTGTGACCCACAGATTAAAGCACACACTTGAAATCACGCCAGGCTATGCTGCCCAGTGCCCTGTGTCAGTGTTCAACCATATACCTAGCAGCCCCAGTCCAAAGTAGGTGGTCAGAAAGATGTATCATCATCAACATCTTAATTTATTTATATGGTGCCATAGAATCTGCAGCGCTGAACAATCAACAAAATAAAAATAGAAAACTGTACAGATAAGTAAGGGAAAATATAAACACTATAATTAGTAAAATCAATGCAAGAGCCTATAGACAAAGCAGCTACAGAAGAAAACAAAACTAGAACAAAGGGGATAAAGAGATAGGAGGTAGAGAGTGACAAACTTGTGAGAGAGGGAATTGTCTTAGTAAGGCCAGGTAGGCATGTGTGAAAAGGTGAGTTTTGAGGGATTGTAGAAGATTCTAGGATGGGAGCAAAGCTCTGAAGGCAGGAGTGTGAGGTGATGAAAGGTGGTGAAAAGTGATGAGGAAAGGTGAAGGTGAATGACAGAATGTAGTTGGAGAGTAGGGGGAAGTTCTTGACAAGGTCAAACATGTAGGAAGGGGAGGCATAAAAAAAGGCTTTATAAATGAGGATAAGCAAATTGATTTGCATTCTGAAGGGAATTACAGAGAGGCATAGTGAAAGAGGAACTTTGAGATAGGAAGATTAGTCGCAACACTGCATTGAACACACATTTCAGTGGGGCCAGACATTTGTCAGGGAAGCCAGAGAGCAGAAGATTGCAAAAATCAAGGCGGGAGATGAAAAGAGCTTGGATGATGGTCTTGGTGGCATCCAGGGAGAGAAAAGGATGGATCTTGACAAGGTAGAGGGACAGGAATGGGCAAGGGACTGGGTATGGGAAGACAAATGAAGGGGGGATGGGAGGGGGAAGGTAGTGATGAGCCCCCAGACAGTGTGCATGAGGAACACCTTCAATCTTAAGGTAGATCAGAGGAGGGGATTTTACACTAGGTCGTGGAAAGTTGATAATCTCTGTTTTGGATATGTTGAGCTTAAGGTAGCATCCAGGCATCCAGGTGGAGATGGCAGAGAGACAGACGAATACACAGGAGAGGAAGGAAAGAGATGAGGGAAAGAGGGAAAGGGGTCAGGGGAAGACAGTTATATAAGAGTATCATTGGCATAGAGGTAAAATTGGTGGTCAAAGGAGTGGATGAGTTGTCTAAGAGAAGAGGTTTAAAGAGAGAAAAATAATGGCCAAGAAAAGAGCCATGGGGAACCTCAACAGAGAGGGACAAGAGGGGAGCAGGCACCACAGGAAGAGATGTCCGGGAGACTCCGTAATTTTTGGGAGTTCTCCTGGACTCCCGAGAAAGCAGTCAAACCTCCTGGATCCAGCTATCTCTGTTGGTGAAGTGGGTAGGGGCGGGGCTAAGCGTTTCATCGCTGCAATTACCTGAAATTGTCAATGATTGATAGGGGGCGGGCCTAACGACGCAGTGCTGGTCCACATCTCCTAAGCCTAATGCAAACATTGTTACAGGCCGTGTGAAAGTGGTGTGTGTCTGTCATGTTTATATCCTTTTTGTCCAGATTTTATTTATCAGCGGTGCAAAAACAATTTTTCACAATGTCTGATCACATTATAATCGAACTACATCTATATAATTGGAAAGCAGGTTGATCTTTGAATAATACATTTATATGTTATTTTTGTTCAAACAGACTGTAGACGTCGTGAATGGCGCCAGGCGGAGGAGGTGGAGGTAGAGCCAGTGGAGGAGCCTCAGGCGGAGCAGGTGGAAGTGGAGGAGCCTCAGGCAGAAGAGGTGGAGGTGGAGCCAGTGAAGGAGCCTCAGGCAGAGGAGGTGGAGGTGCTGGAGGCAGAGGAAGAGGAGGAGGTGTTGGAGGCAGCGGAGGAAGCCGAAGTGGCGGCAGACACCCAAGACACGGATGCCTTGGTAGATGGTAAGTATTGACATAAAAGGAGTGACATAATTTGTTAATATTTAGTCGTCCATTGTACTGTAACAAAAAACATGATTTCACACATGGTCAGACAGACTTAAAAATTTAACAGGTTTCCATCATGATGACCATACAAAGTATTTATGGAAAATACACTCTCCACCCCCTCTTCCATGGGCACAACAGAAATAAGTATATATATATATATATATATATATATATATATAAATCTGCAACCAAAAAGCCTTAGGCCTTTGGCTCCTAATGTATTTTGCATACCATTAGACATTGCTGTAATTTGAACGTTATGTAACAGTACATGTCTCTGCTAACTCCTATGTGCTGTTCAACATTCGGTAATCAAGTAATCCATTTTATTTTTTCAGTTCCAGAATACACGTCTATCAGGCAGCACCATCCGCCTTCTCCGAGCCAAATATTTGCCGGCATCATCGAAATAACAAAAAAAATATAAAATATAAAAAAAAAAATTGCCCAAGATTTTTTTTTTTTATATATATATATTTTTGGTAATATAGGTTTCTATTAATATATTAGTTCAAACACAATCATTGGCGTGTGTGTCTTTATTAATATAGTACATTTGCACAACATATGGCTATTAGGGCTTTAACGAATATATATGTCCAAAAATTTTTTAAAACTTAAGGTCTTTGGTTTTCTTACTACAACATCATCATTTGCAACATTTATTTATATAGCACCACTAATTCTGCCTCACTGTACAGAGAAGGCCTTACTATCCCAACAGAGATTGCAATGTCAAAACCATAACACACTGGGGTTAATTTCTTAGCAGCAAATGAAGCTACTAGTATGACTTTGGATTTTGGGAGGAAAGGCCCACTAACAGGGGGAGAACACTAACTCCACACACACATAAGGCAGGAAACAAACTCATGACATTAGCACTGGAAGGCAGAGGTGCTACACACTAAGCCACCATGCAGAGCCAGTGTTGGCTGCAGTATTTTTCTTTACCAGATGGGCACATAACATACAAGCAGGAGATGAAAAAACAAGGTTTGCAGATGCTAATGCTAATTGCATTTCACAACCACACTACCCCTCCAAAAGGTAGGCCATTCATAGTAATATCATACACATAAGGTGCCTGGGGGCCCAGAATCGTTAAGAAAGGTATATGCTAAATGGCAAACCAAAATAACACCTTCCCAAAACCATCTTGCATTGAAGGGGGAGGTTAATCTGAAATATATGAGCTCCTAAATAAAATTATCAAAAGAGCATAGCGTACATCAACTTATAATGTCAGAGTAAACCCATACAAACATGAAAAAGACCATACAAACACAGATAAGGGCATGATTTGGAATTGTACTTATGACCCCAGTGCTGTAAGTCAGTAATGCGAGCAAATCAACCACTGTGCTGCTTCACTGTGGTCTGCATTGTTTTTGTGTAAAGCTGAGTACATAACATTACACATACAAGCCATAGATGGAGCAAAAACAAGGATTCAAGATAATGTTGCATTTTAGTCCAAGAAAGACCCCTAAAAATCAACCCACCCCCTCTGAGTCTTAGGCCATTCATAGTAATAGATGTCAGCATGCACATAGTAATGTGAATGTGACCTGTGGGTTATCTCCTTTTTGAAAGTAAAACATTGTAATAAATTCAAAATGCACCTTGCCCTAAGAAAGTGGCATTTGAGGGGGAGATACATCTAATATAGGATGATAGATTTCTCATTGTGGTAGAGCATGTAGTAGATCACGTTTGAAAGACAGAGTAAAAATCAAGCTAACAAGTGTTTGTGTGTTACATAAAAACAAACCATTACTTTATCTAAATAGTATCCTAATTGTATACTTTTCAATTTTGTATAAAAAAAAGCCTGGTTTGGCCAAAGCTCCTGTTGTGCTCGTTTCCTTAATGATTCACTGCTGAAAGCTGCCAAGGACATGTTTGGTATTTGAACTCATGACGCCAGTGTTGTGAGACCAAAGTGCTAACCACTATGTCAGCGGTGCAGATGTTAACTGGCATTTATTTTTGAATAATAAGGAAGAGTGGCTGTGTTGTGTTGTTTCTTTTCTTGAAGTACTATTATCTCGCACTTACATCTGTAGCACGCATGCTGTATTGTTGAGCTTTTCAGTTTTTTTTCAAAATGAAAGTTGCCTTAGTGGTTAGCCAATCCACCTTCCAGCAATGGAGTCATGAGTTTGATTCCTGACTCACGCCCTTTCTCTGTGTGGAGGTTGTATGTATTGATTATGGAAGAGTATGCTATTCATTTTGTAACGGTCGGGATACAACTTTAAAGCAAAATTATTTTTTAAATTAATGTGCATATTTATTTATGCTAGCGATTTACATGCACTTGCATCTACATGTACTCAGTTCAACTCAAACACAAACAAACCCATTACACGATCTTTCATGTAACAGAATAAGAAGGTGTGTGGATTTAGCTCATTAAAAAAAACTTCAAAGTCATTTGTTCCATGTTCACAAAACATGTAAGTGTGAAAACGAATAATGAGGTTACAACTGTCCTGCATAAATACACGCCCGATTGTGTTTTAACATTTGTAAACAAACTCGTCGCACCTCCCACATTTGGCGTTACATAGCAAATTTCTTATCTTAAAGAAGCGGAAGTTAAGATACGGATCTTTAAGATGAGCTAATTGCTTAAGATCCGTGGCATCTTATATTCTGTTGCGTAAAGGACTGAAGGTGGGTGTGTTTTTCAACTTTCCGTTCCTTATTGTATTGCGAATTTCTTATCTTCACTGTTTCTTCTTAAAGTACTCATCGCAACTTAAGATGAGGAAAAATAAGATCTGATCCCTAATGAATCAGGCCCTATGAAACTTGCAATTAATAGCTCTTTAAACCTTCTCTTGAAATGTAGGTCTATTTCAATCCCCAGACTAGTCCTCCCACCTATAAGTAAATATTAACATGTTACAGGCGGCTTGTTATGATTTTCTGTTAGGATTCTTTATTAATATTTTGGTGTTTTCATTGTAATCTCAGCTTTGTTTTGACTAGAATGTAGAAAAATTGTTCAAAAGAAGAAGATGAGGAACATTGCCAGAACATGTCATTATAATATAGATAAAACTGAATCATACTCCCTCAGACTTGTGGACGAGTCTGATGCATTCTGGAAAAAACTCATTCTGATTACACGACTAACAATTCCTTTCTTCTTTGACACAGGTGACTGAATAAGCATTTTTTTTTGTCAGGTTTGTAAAGCAAAAAGTAAAATATATCGTGTTTGGAATTGATAAACAGCGAGGAAAGGAATTTTAAATTACTGAACTTGCAAGGGACTTTATGTAAATCTAAATCAAAAGTGTATATACAACTCAGATAGATATATGTATTGTAGCCTTGGGATCCCGAGAGTCCATCAGAATTAGGGAGATTAAATCCAATTTTTTCGAATGGACCTCTGAATGACTGGTGATACAGGCTTCTCAGGGTTGTAAGTACTGCATTCTTAGGGTTAGATGTATTCCTTTGTACAAGTGAAAAAGGATGGACTGTCCACAATAAATGGCAGCCATCCCTGCTATTATATCGTGGGAGATATGGGCTGATATTAGAGAGCGCATAATGATAATGATCCCCCGATAATGATCATTGCAAAAATCACAGGTTCATTTTTTTATTTATTTATTTTTTGCTAAAATCACATAATTTTGCTTTTTTTTTTGGTCAAGTGTCAAGAACAGTCTACCCCTCCTGTTTCTGTTTGAGCAATGGCACTGAGCAATGGCACTGGAGACTGGAGAGTGACAAGAACCCTGCTACCCCTGTTTCTGTATAAGAAATGGCACTGAGCAATGTCACTGGAGACTGGACAGTGACAAGAACACTGCTACCCCTGTTTCTGTGTGAGCAATGGCGCTGGATCTCCTGGGGAGGGAGGTAATTATGGAATCCAAAACCTGTGAGATCCAACAAAGCAACAATGATGTTTTGCCTCGATTCAGATCCGCAGACGCGCGAAAGTACCGAGCCGGCTCGCAAGCCTACTGGGATTCCCTAAGTTCGGGTGGGTTCGGTTTTCAGAAAACCGAACCCGAGCATCTCTAAAATCAGGATGTTCTTAATTGTATTTTTACTGTTTCTCTTACTTGCAAATGCATATTCTGGCATGCATATGCTTCAATCATTACTATTAGTCAGCACCTACTTCTGCCATGTAGCTAGTGCAAGTGATACAGCTAAAAAACACATACCTAAGAGATGCCCAGAGCTTGAATCAGATGAATATGTATGTGCTGGTCCTCGGCACGCACTTTCTGTACATTGCCATTGAGCGTCCACCCCTTCTCTCTCCTGTTCCACCCTTCAAGTCGTAGGCAGTCCGAAGTGTCATTTGCATTTGGACTTGAATTGCATGCGATTACAGTCACTGGCATAAAGTCTATTTCTGAGCATGCGCAAAGCAATTTCACTCAAGATACGGCAAGATACGGCATGCAATGGGACTTACGTCTGAAGAAAAATCAGGCCCTTATAGTCTGGGCTGTTTTGGGGGTGGGGATAGTTAAATGTGATCTTTTTAAATCTGAATTTGGGGAACTGCCCCATGCTGTCAGCACGTTGTCCAGACTACAGGGACAGTTCATCATCATCATTATCATCACCATCATCATTTATTTATATGTATAGCGCTACTAATTCTGTAGCACTGTACAGAGAACTAACACATCAGTCCCTGTCCCAATAGAGCCTACAGTCTAAATTCCCTAAAACACACACACACAGACTAGGGTTCAATTTGATAGCATCCAATTAACCTACTAGTATGTTTTTGGATTGTTGGAGGAAACCGGAGCACCCGGAGGAAACCCACACAAACACGGGTAGAACATACAAACTCCACACAGACAAGGCCAGTTGGGAGGTATGTCTCGCTTCACACTGCTCTGCTGTTAAAGGGGGAACCAATTTACTTTAGAGTGGCAGACACAGCTTTACTGGAGCATTTGAAGGGGAAAGGGTTGGGCATTGGCCAATCACTATCTAAAGAGATAGCCACACACTTGTATGCTGGTCACACACATGTGAGCATAGACAGCGGTACATGCAAGGCCAGTCTCATGCTAATTTGACCCCACCCCTTCACAACATGAAGCTTCTTTAAAAGTATTTTACACAGAAACTTAAAGTTTCCAACATGTGGTTGTGATTCTTGCTGACAAAGAGAGAATTGGAAGCACAAAGGTCAAAGTTCAGGTACTTAAACAAACTAAACAAGCTCTGGGATGTCAATTCAAGTGTG
Organism: Mixophyes fleayi; assembly: GCF_038048845.1. Classification (NCBI taxonomy): domain Eukaryota; kingdom Metazoa; phylum Chordata; class Amphibia; order Anura; family Limnodynastidae; genus Mixophyes; species Mixophyes fleayi. Next base: position 79,589,304 of record NC_134407.1, read on the forward strand.
AATAGTATCCAAGTTCATGTTCAATTCGTATAGCCTTGTCTTGCCTGATAGTAGACAGAGGACTTACAGCAGAAAGTACTGCAGTTGAGAGATATGTTATGCAGAATTTCAAGTGGGAGAGAGCTATTAGGAGCTGCAGAAATAATGATTGCATTTATTTGCATGCTGGGACTGATCGTGCTCCAAGCCCTGAACTGTGGAGTCAACTTAATGTGTTGTAGAACTGTGAGGCCAGGGAATCTGAGTTTATTTGAAATGGACAAAGACAGTTTGGGGTCAGTCTGTGTATGACACCCTACCCATAATGACAAATTGCCAAAACAGCAACCTTTCAAGATGGTACGTGATATGGAAATGCCCCAAGTCCCTTTCCTCTGTGGGGGTAGATTGAACCCTAGACTTAAATAGAAAGTTTTAAAAAAATGTTATCATCATCATCTGGATCTTCATCCTCACCCTCATCAGTGTGTACGTCATCATCACAGACTATCAATTCATCGCCGCTTGAATCCGCCATTAGAGAACAGTCAGTGCTTGGATGTCTTTGATGGTGAAGGCCTTCCTCGTGGAAGATGTAGTTCATTTTTATAAACATCATTTTCTCCACATTTTTGGAAGTAACCTTCTACGGCGATCACTGACTAAGTTCCCGGCTATACTGAATACTCGTTCAGAGTACACACTGGAGGGTGGGCAGCTTAGGTATTGCAAAGCAAGTTTATACATGGGTTTCCAAATGGCCTGCTTTTCCTCCCAGTAAGGAAAGGGACTGTCTGACATTTCCATATCAATTACCTCTTGAAAATAATCCTCCACCATCCTTTGCATGTTTATACTCGTATTGGATGGAGTTATGGGCAAGGTGACACATTTTTTAGAAACATCCTTCAAACCACCACAGATGTTAAATTGTTCTGATCTGCCCCCTGCGTCTTCCCTGCTTCTTTTTGGGAAATTTAATTTTTTACGAGCAGCAGCAGCTTGAGAAACTGAAGGAGGACACGTAGTCAAGCCGAGGCCCAGTTCAGCGGCCAACTTGCTGAGCAGTAGCTCCTTGCAACAGTTCACATCTCGCTCATTTACAAGTAAAGACTCAATGTAGGTCTTAAACCTTGGATCAAGCACAGTGGCCAAAACGTACTGATCCGAGTTCAAGATCTTAATAGCTCGAGGATCATTGTGAAGCGAATTAAGTACTTGATCGACAAGGCCAACATACTTTGCTGAATTGCTTACTTTCAGCTCCTCCTTCAGTTTCTCAAGCTGCTTTTCCAATAGTCTAATTAAAGGAATGACTTGGCTCAAACTAGCAGAGTCTGCACTAACCTCACACGTCACAACTTCAAATGGTTTCAGCACCTTGCACAGCACTGAAAGGATTCCCCACTGTGCAAGACTGAAATACATCCCCCCTCCTTTCCCAATGTCATGGCTTGTGCAATATGCTTGGATGGCTTTGCGCTGTTCCTCCATCCTCTGAAGCATGTACAGGGTGGAATTCCACCGAGTTACCACCTCTTGCTTAAGTTGGTGGCAGGGCAAGTTAAACTGCTCTTGGAGCTGCTGTAATCTCCTACATGCTGTGGCTGAATGCCTGAAATGGCCTGATATTTTACGGGCCACCGAAAGCATCTCCTGCACCTCACGGTTATTTCGTAGGAAGCTCTGCACCACCAAGTTGATGGTGTGAGCAAAACAGGGAATGTGCTGGAAATCACCCAGCTGTAATGCTCGCACTATATTGTTGGCGTTATCAGAAATGACATATCCTGGGGAGAGTCCAAGTGGTATAAGCCATGTATCAATCACATCTCTTAGTTTGCGTAACAAATTGTCAGCTGTATGCCTGTTAGTGAAGCCGGTGATACAAAGAGTTGCCTGCCTGTGACAAATGTTATGTAGTGGTGTACATGCTGCTGCTGTTCCTGCTTGTGAAGGTGAATGACCAACCCAGTGGGCTGTCACAGTCATATAGTCTTTGGTTTGGCCAATTCCACTTGTCCACATATCTGTGGTTAAGTGGACAGTGGGCAGAATGGCAATTTTCAGCGCAATCTCTACATTTTTACACACTTTTTGGTATAGTTGTGGAATAGCTTTACGGGAAAAATGGTGTTGCGATGGAATTCTGTAACGCGGAAACAAAACCTCAATTAACTGTGAAAAACCAGCTGCATTTATTGTGGAGATTGGACACAGATCTAACACTAACATTGCAGCCATGGCATCTGTGATTCGCTTGGCGACTGGGTGACTGCTGTCATATTTGCTTCCCCTAGCAAATGATTGTTTCACAGTTAATTGCTGAAATGTAGGACTGCTCATTTTCTTGACCTGCCTCAGGGCTGACGATTCACCCCCAGCAGCAGCAACAGCAGCAGCAGTGGGACTAACGCTTTCTTCAGAGAAATCAATTAGAGTGCAGGAGTCATCCAGCCTTAATAAGTGGGATGCAAGGGTAACTCCGAGTGCTACTGAGGAGATTGGTGAGGATGGTGTGGTGGGTGTATTTTGTAGCCGTCGGGATGTCGGTGACCGGAGGGTCTTAGCTGATGATGGAGTGCTGTTTTGTTTTTTTAAATAAGTTTCAGCTTTTCCCAACACTTTGCCATGAACTCTAGTTAAATGGCGTAACATAGACGAGGTTCCAAGATGGTTAAGGTCCCTCCCTCGACTGACTGTGGCTTGACATACATTAGAAATGGCTAGACAATTGTTGTCTGGATTTGGGTAGAAATAATTCCACACATAAGAAGTGGATTTTTTTGTTTTATGCCCAGGCATGACAATGGTCTTTTTCTTGTCACATGCCAGAACTGCTGCCACTGGTGCAGGACTTACACAAACAACCTCATCCTCATCAACATCCTCATTAGCGCCCTCGTTGCCTACACAAATCTCCCCCTCATCCTCCTCTAATTCCAAAGTGGCATCCTCAATTGGTGTATCACCGGCTACACTCAAGCTGTTCAGGCACACATCAGCAGAACTGCTGAAAGGGCCCTTCCTTATGGGTACACCAGCAAAATGCTCACAATTAGACATACCACTGTTGGATGGACTCTCCACAGGGATTGGTGTCATTTCTGATTCAGAGCAAACATTATCCTCCAATGCCTTACTGTTATCTTGCAGCTCGGCTTTGACGCGTAACAGTAGTTGTGCACCCCTTGTAGGCTCGGTAACATTTTTGGATCTGCCACTAATAGAGAAAGACGAAGGCCTCATTCTCTCTTTGCCACTGCATGTGTAGAATGGCAAGTTGGCAATTTTTTTTTTATCGGCAGTTATCTTTTCCTCAGTTAGACTTTGTTTTCGCTTCAACACCGTAAAAAATTTTTTGGTGTGTGTTTTTTTGGATGATTTCAAAAGACGGTGTAGTTTGACATCGCCTTTCCCAGATGACGTACTGGGAACACTACCATCAGGACTGGTGACAGAACCTGGTTGCTCATTTTGCTCATATGTGGACTGCTTTGAATCCATTCTGAGTTCTAATGTGGAAATAAATAAAAGGTTAAAAATGAGTAAATGGCAGTAACAGAACAGGTATTGCAGCTACATGACCTCTGTGATATGTGATAAGTTCGCATCTTTGTGCAAGCATTCGGATACCCCCCTCCAGAAATCCTGCGTTTTCCTCTGCTTGCTACCCATCAGCCCGGAGTACCAAGAGGTGTAGTCACTGTTTGGGCTTCCCCTAGAGGACCATGCCCAATTCAGACTAGCAATATGTTGAAATAGCAGGAGAGATACTTTTTCTTGAAAAAAAACTTTATGAAATTAATTTTTTAAAACATGCTGTCAGCATGAAGTTTGAGCTATCTCGCCTCCCAGAAAACCCAATTTTTCCAGCAGGTTTTCCAGCAGCTTATGAAACCAATCTGGTACATTTAACTACTAGTATTTTTATCATGCATAAAATCTGGATGGCGGCGCTTTTCAAATCTTCCCAGCAATTTCTTTCCAGTAGCAAAACCACTAAAAATGAACAGGTACAATAACCCACCCTTAACTAAATATCCCCCACAGTCTATATTAAAGTCTCATTAATGAGAAAATGTAATGGTCACATTATTAGAGGAAAACAACTTGAAAACATGAACCTCCGGTCCTCATTCTGTCTTAATTCCTAATAATGGCCCTTCAGCCTGTGCAAATTGACTTAATTAAATAAACCACTATTTGCAAAGAGAATACTTTATTTACTGTGAAAATAATTTTCTGTTTACATTGTAACTCTGAAATAGGTTCTTGAATAGATAATAGGAGCAATTAGAGTACAAAGGGAGGACTAAATGTAATTTTACATAAAAGGAATATATACATTATAGAAGACGGGGAGCAATAAATATAGATGACAAAATTCATTAAAAGATGTAGGCTTTAAAGGTGTCTCCCCAGATGATTTGCTCCATCCTGCAGTTCAGTCACTTTCCAGCTGTGGTTTCCAGGGTATCTGTTACATCTGAATATGATTACTGCCTCAGCTGTTTAATATAGACAGCTGCAACTTTGCTTTGACCTTTTTCCTGCTCTTCTTAGGATATAGAGGTTCCAGCAAAAAGACAAAAATTGCTGCTCCTCATTGGCTTTTATATGCTCTCCCATTAGGGCTTGCAGCTTGGTCCTGATGGTATATGTAGTTTTCATCATAGAAATGTGTTGTCCTCAAAGGTTGACCAAAGATCTGTCTGATAACTTCCAGTATTACAGCCTAGGGTGGCAATAGACAACATACCTCCCAATATTTGGGTATTCTGCATTAGGACAGTGGGGGTGACCTCATCATGATGGGGGCATGACTATATCACAATGAGGACATAGCAACACCTGGGGGTGTTATGTGTTTTGAACTGTTGGCTGCCCCGTACTCACCTGTTCCCTTCAAACACCTCCATTACTGTGATCACCAGTGAGCGCGACATGCAGAGCATCAGTGAATGAAACATACCTTAAAAACTTCCCACCCGCGCAAGCTGGGCTGGATTGGGAGTAAAAATCAGCCCTGGCATTTAAAGCACACAGGCCCACCTGCTATGGTCTCCATGCACTATATTGTTGCACACTGATGCTGGTGCAATGCAGGTTGCTGGTGCAGTACAAAATGATGTAGTATGAGTGTGGGGGATATTTATTTCTCCTAATGACCCTCAACATTACATTGTTAGCACCACCATTAAGTAAAAAAACACCATGACAATACATTATTAGTACCCACATTACAGCAATAAATAACCCTCCATGCACACACTCATACTGTATCAATACCCCGCACATTACAGCATCCAGCAGCATCCCCCACATTACAGCAATCAGCATCACCCCCCACATTACCGCACCCAGCATCGTCCCCCACATTACAGCATGCAGCATCACCCCCCACATTACCGCAACCAGCATCATCCCCCATATTACAGAAACCAGCATCACCCCCCACATTACAGCAGTCAACATCACCCCCACATTACAGCAATCAGGATCACCCCCCCCCTCACACACACATTACAGCAACCAGCATCATCCCCCAGGGCCGTCTCTCCCATTGGGCACAATGGGCAGGTGCCCAGGGGCCCTGCAGCCCAGGGGGCCCATCAGAGGCAGTGAAAAAAAAATATCCTGAAAAAAAAAAAGAAGAAAATACTTACCTTGCGGTCAGCTGGCGATCCGGATCCCTCCCTGGTCTCCTGGTGACGTCATCACGCCCGCCCGACATCCATTGCGGAGTGCAACACGGAGGAGGAGACCAGGGAGGGAGCCGGATCGCCAGCTGACCGCAAGGTAAGTATTTTCTTCATTTTTTTTTTTACACTGTCTCTGACGGGCCCACTGGGCTGCAGGGCCATATATATATATATTTTTTTTATATATATATATAGGGGCCCCGGTGCACTGCTTTGTCTGGGGGCCCAAAATGTTGTTAAGAGGGCCCTGTCATCCCCCACATTTCAGCACCCAGCATCATCCCCCACATTACAGCAGTCAACATCACCCCCCACATTACAGCATTCAGCATTGCTTCCCACATTACAGCATCCAGCATCATCCCCACATTGCAGCAACCAGCATCACCTTTCACATTACAGCAACCAGCATCATCCCCCACATTACAGCATCCAGCATCATTCCCCACATTACAGCAACCAGCATCATTCCCCACATTAGAGCATTCAGCATCACTTCCCACATTACAGCAACCAGCATTCCACATTACAGGGACCAGAGGAGGGCTAACAAATTTTAGCCCGGGGGCCAAGATACGACTCAGCAGCCTATTAGGAACATTTTAAAAGGGAAAAAATGCAAGTGGCCCAGTGACCCAGCCCAAAGTAGCAAACTATGGGACCGGCCCAGGGGGAAATGCCTCCCTGCCCTCCAGCCCAGCCTACCCCTGACAGGAACCAGCATCACCTGCCACATTACCGCAACCAGCATTATCACCCACGTTACAGAACCCAGCATCATCACCCACATTACAGCATCCAGCATTACCATTACACTACAACAACCAGCATCACCCCCCACATTACATCATCCAGCATCACCCCTCAAATTTCATGAATACCCTCTCCCACTTATTAGCAATACTAAGCACCAAACACACTACAACATTACTACCACCACGACACCCCCATACTACAGCAAAACCACTAATTATACAGGCACCACTGTAGAAAACCAATGTTCTGCTCTTTTCAAATCTCCCACAAAATAGCAATAACAGAGTACTTACACACATATAATTAACAGGCACACTTTTCCCTCAATTAAATAGTAATGGCGGCATTTACATAATCATTCCACACAAAATAAAACTTCACCCCTGGCACTCTCACACATCTTCCGGCACCACTTTCTCCCCTGGCACTCTCACACTCGCATGCGACTCGTGGCAAAACTCCCCCCCAAGCGACTCATTCCAATCCGACTCTAAATAGAGTCCCTATGAGTGTCAGCACCCGGGGAGAGAGTTCATGGCCAGATGCCCTGTGAGACTGATTCATGTGTCCTAAGTAGGAGGGAAAATGCCATGTGTAACAGTACGGTTGGACCCTGTGTCAGGCGCCGCTCTCATACCATGCTAGGTGTCGGGAGCAGACGCCTGACCCGGCCGTCGGACACCCCCCGTTGTCTAGCAACGGGACCTACTTTCGGGTTCGCGGCTGCGACGCTTTTTCTCTGTTTCTTCGGCGGTCAGAAAGCCGCCACAGAACCAATCAGGGCTAGTGCCCTACTATATAAAGCCCCTCCTTTGTCTCCTCAGTGCCAGAGTATTGGTTTCACCATTCTCCAGCGTTGTATCCTGTTCCCATATTCCAGCTTTCTTTGGTGTTTGACTTTTGGCTTGTTTCTGACCATTCTCTGTTCCACGATTTAGCTTCTACGTTTATTGGACTCTGACCCTTGGCTATCCTCTCAAACACTCTCCTGGATCACCCTTGTGTACCGCGCTCCTGTTTGGCTACGACCCGGACCGTATGACAACTCTTGCAAACTCCCGCTGCACTGTTAACTAGCTTGAAGGACCGCGACCTGCATGCCCCACGCAGCCAAGCGCATACCTCCTTCCGGGGGTCCCTGGTGAATACCGGGGGTACGTTAGACTCCGCGCCTTCCTGCCTAGTAGAGTCAATACCAGTCAGCGTCATCCCCAAGTCATATCTTGACACCCTGCCATCAGGGAAATACTATGAGTCAGTGGGTGACTATGAGTAGGTGATGGAGAAGTCCCTGACCACTGGGAGGTGTAACAAGTATAAAATAATCTGAAAGTGTTTCCCCAAATAGTCAAACACAGCTTCAGCAGAGAGATGAGGGAAGGTCCCTGGATAATGGGGAATTTCTCCGTACAGCAGCAGTAGGATCCCCCTTGGAAAGCACCCCCATACTTGAGGGGGGGGTCACTGCATAAAGGCAGTGTAGTTACAAGTTGAAAAGGAGCGTCCCCATTGTAGTTGATGGTGCGCACAAGCATAGTGCGAGAACCTCTGGACCATGCCTACCGTCTGCCTGTGTATATTATTGGCTCTGACTGATGCTGTGTAATAGCTGTCCCTATAACATCAGGTATGTGAACTACCAGAGTTATTTTATTGCTGCAAAGTGTGTGCTGGAGGCACACGCAACTGGCTACAAAATGGTATAAAAGAATGGCAATTCTGATCAACTTCTGACCGGGATCATATAGATGTCATGTGGTAGATTTCATAAGACAATAACCGCGTCTGAACGGTATTCTGTGTATGTACTTGTATAATAAAATCTGACAGCTATACGCCTGCTGGGCTGCAGCCGGATCATATTGTCTATGGACACCTTTAATCTATCCAGACACCTTGCAATTTTATGAATTTTAGTGAAAACTCTTCATTGAATGATTTACGCACACACTTAGAACAATCTAAATCTGATAAACTATATAGTGAGCACTCTAAGAAACAGATCACTTGGGGATTCATGTTGAGTTGGACGTATATTCTTTGTTTTGCATAAAATATCTGTAGCGTTGCATTTTGAGAAAATATGGTTGAGAGGGGCAGCTTCCTCTATGAGCGTGTGACTTGGTATGCAAATTAGAACTCATTACGTTTGACAGGCAACATGGTCCCATAAATCACAAGCTTCAGTAGGTCTAAAGTATGTGATTTTATAAAACATTAATTATTATCAAAGTGAAGGTGCAATCATTGAAATAATTAAGTAGTAAAATGAGAAAACGGGATGTAAGCCTTGCTCTTCTAGTCTTATCTTATGAACCATTGTCATTTCTGATGTACATATTTACATACAGAATAATGAAATTGCAAGACCTTTTTAATAAAACTTCTCCTATCTAAATCACCAGCATGCTCCAATCACCGGATCTATAGAAATGCCAGATAACCTGGCCTATGGTGGCAGATAAGGGCTTGTTTCATTGTCCTACCATATTAGTTTTCTTATGTATGTCTCACAGCATAAACAATTGATTATGACAAGAGAGGCCTCTTTATCCAAACACACTTAAAATATGTTTATGTGATTATAAACGGCACCTACCTCTTAAGGGTTAAAGTTTTATCAGGCCATTTTTCATCAGCCGATTAGATCCGTAGGGAAGGTTCTTCGGATTCCATGTAAAGGTTACTTTTTTGAAGGATCCTCCTTCCTTTGCTGCACAAAATCCCTCCCTCTCTTTTTACTGTCAATGTTTTTATTTAATGCATACATGTTACTAACTTCTTTCTCCCTCTTTACAGATGAGGCACAGTTGGCAGGAAAGCATTGAGGTCAGCGGCTAATACAAGACGCTTTGGTTAATTAGCAGCAAGTTACTTCCCCCTTCAAGGTACTTTGGCTTATGGTCCTTTGTGTGGGCGACCCCTTGACCTGTTTGTGTGGACACGTCGTTGTGAGTCCCGGAGGTTACGTTGTTTCTCTGATGCCAGGTTAAGTGCCGGTCATTCAGTTAAGGGGTTTTATTCTTGGTTTTAGTGGATTCTGGCCCAGTTGGCCATCCACTCTAGTTTTCTTTGCTGAACTCACATTTTGCTTTCTCCACTACCTGTTTTCATTTGTAATTCAAACTGTGACCTGTTTGCCAAATTCATAACGGTGTCCTTGTCTCATTTTTATTATTGGAGTGTTAAGTTTGCTATGTTATTAAGAGCTTTATTGTGCAGAAGAAAAAAGCGTCAACATTATGCAGTTTAATATCTTTAATTATTAGTATAATACATGTATTTCTTATATAAAATATAGATGTTGTTGCAGTTGGTGCATGAAGCTCTGTGGAGATGATTAAGAAAAACAGATTGAAAAACAAGTAAAATCTAGACCTGAGCATGCTAATTTTGTTTCCTGTAATTAGTTTAAGTGGTCTATTTATGAAACAGAGAAAAGCCCTAAATAGGGCTCCTCCTTATTTATTAGAGGCTAACACTGACAAAAGCTATTGCCGGGTATAGACAAATTAGCACCTTTGCTCAAAATGAAATCTAGATTCATCCACTAGTTTTGGATGTAGCAATAAGCAAGTCTACTGAGTTCTATGGAAGAGGCATAGAAGGCACTCATAGTGGGAACAGTTGGTATTGTCACTGGGACCATCTAATTGCTACACGGGTGTAGATAAAAGAGGCAGGACTTGTCCAAAAGTGGACAGTCATGCTAAAGGTTTCTGATGAGAGTACCTGCCTATAGACAAGTAAGGCTCTAGACTCCTCTACAAAGGAGTAACTGCCCTACCTACACCTACACTGGTTTCAGTGTATAAAGTGTCATTACATCAATGCAGACCACATATCGGAGGCACAAGGGAGAAAGGGGAGATTTCAATTTATGACTATGAGAGGGACAGCATAGCAGAAGCTATAAACTAACATCCCACAGGACAGAGCAGGCAAGG